>NW_027151961.1:0-9544 GCF_019968955.1 Porospora cf. gigantea A | reverse complement strand
GAGTCGCCATATCCTCGACCAAGCCGGTAATGCTCTCTCGGAACCGTTGGAGGACATTGGCAAAAGAACCAGACACGTCCTGGTAGATAGTGAGTTCAAATCTAACATCGCAGTTCTTCTCCAAGTCACTAATGCTGGTGCCTTCGCCACCAGAACGAAGGTGGCGAGCTGCGTGGCGCTTGAGGAAGTCTGCAAAGCTAACCCCATTGATGGGCGTGTTCTCGTCGATCGACGATGAGAGCCAGTTAGGGATAGCCGCAATCGCGGTTGATAGCATTACAAGGTTAAAGCTTCTCATCTTGGAGATCTGTGGGAGCAGTACGCTTAGTTCAAACTGAGATTCGTGAATGTCGTCAAGCGCTACAGATACTTAAAACAATGTCCAAGAAGTAAGTCTGGCACACCAGGTGGAGCACTACCATGTGGAGCACTACCATGTGGAGCATAATCTGCATATGACTGCGGTGTTGGTGGAAGGAGTCTTTGACTTGGCCCACGTTGGTCACTTCAACGCGTTTAGAAAGGCTCGGGGGCTGGCGGATAGGCTCGTGGTCGGTATAAACTCAGATGAGACGGTTGAGGAGGCCAAGGGCACTCGTCCAATTTTTTCTGTCACCGAAAGGGCTGAGATCTTGTCGGCCTGCAAGTTCGTGGACCAAGTCATACAGGGTCTTGATTACTACGTCACATTTGAGTGGTTTGAGTCCACTGGAATCGACTTCATCGCACACGGCGACGATGACGTGCTCGTTGACGGCAGGGATCTTTATGCCCCGTGGAAAGCCGCAGGCAAGTTCAAATCGTTTTCTCGAACTTGCGGCGTCTCTACCACTGCGCTGCTGGCGCGCATCCACACAGCGGGTTGCGTGTTAAACCGGACGCCCGTGCCAGCCGTGGCGCCCTCCGCCATGCACAGCATGACCATTGGAACGCGCGAGGTGGCTCAGTTTGCGAGCCCTTTGAGGATACCCAAAGAGGACGACCGCGTCGTGTACGTGGACGGCTGCTTCGATATTCTGCATCCTGGACTCATCCGACAGTTGCGAGCAGCGAAGCTGCGAGGAACGTACCTCATCGTGGGCGTCTTCGATGACGCTTCGTGCCGCGAACTCTACAAACACGAGTGCTTTCCTGTTCTGGGTCTCATGGAGCGTGTGCTGTCAGTGCTCAGCCTGCGAGTGGTGGACGACGTAGTGATTGGAGCGCCCCTTGCTCCTTCGCCTGTCTTCATGCACGAGCAGCGCATCAATGTGGTTGTGGAGAGGGAACGGTGCCCGGTTGATTTCAGCCACATCTGCGATCTGGAGGTGGCCACTATACCAGTTGAACCATCCACTGCGGAAGTCTACGCGCGGGTTTCAGATGCAAATGCGGCTGAGACCCTGTTGAGAATTGAAAGAAAACGTCTTCAAGAAGAGCAGTACTATGATGCTCTTCTAACTTCTGTGTAAGCCTGTGCACTCATGCTTGTTTTAACAAAGGCAACCCGTTAAGTGATCTGAAAATCGCGCTGATGCGTTTGAAAATCGCGCAATTGCTGATGGAATGGAGGGGACAGAGACCTCTGAGAGCATCAAATTGAAATTATCGGAGTATGGCATACATCTGAATGCTGTGGAGGAGGCGTTGGTCGCTGCACCAGACAACCCCGAGCTACTTTCCATTAAGGCGGACATTGAGGAGGTGGTGGCCGTCTTTTCGGAGCTGCTCCGCTTTAAGACTGGAGTCCAAAGTCCGCCGGCGGAGCTTCGCGACGAGCTGCTCAACAGATCAGTGCAGCTGCATATCGACGGAGACGTCGTAGTAGGCCGTGTCGTCGACTCGAAAGTCGTGGATGACTTGGGTGTCTTATGTGTGCTGTTTCCTTGTGAGGACGTGCCTCGAGAGCTGTCGCGAGCGAGAGCCAACGTTTTGCCGATGCAGTCACTCTCCGACTTCCCGCTGAAGAGTTCTTGCGAAGCCGTTTTCGATGACGATGGCTTATGGTACCCTGCCACTGTAATTCGGTATGTAGGAGGTACGGAAATCTGTGTCTCCTTTGCGGATTGGCATGAAGATGGCGTGGTCTCGCTCGACCGCATTCGAGTTCCAAGAAAGTCGAAGATCACCGAAGTGAAGGAGATCATAACTCCTGGCGGCTATCGCTTGCCTGAGAGCTTACAAATCAAGAGCTCCGACTCCCAAAAGGTGAAGGACGTCAAAAAGCGACGCGGCAACGAAATCAAGAAGCAGCAACGTAAAGATCGCGTTGAACAGACGTACAAGGATAAACAGTCAAACTGGGCGAAGCATTTGAAGCGCAACGCTGGAAAGGCGTCAGCGTTGACGCAGTCGACTCGCACACCGTCTGCAAGACGCAGGTGAAACGACCATACAACCTGAAGAGGGTGCTGGCATGATGGTTTGATGATTCTTGCTTGCCCTAAAGGGTGAGCCTCAGTAGAATATCGATAGAATCACTTAAGGACTGGAGTAGAATAAACGACCAATTCACACAACCTTCCGACATGATGAGCGCTAAAGGGAGCCTATCTACAGAGTCACTGCCCTAATCACTAAAGAATGGCGCATCTGCATATCTATGAACAATTATATATGAACAATTATAATAAGGAGTCTCTCAAAACGGTTTCACGTCAAATTGGTGCACTGCGTGTTGTCAAAGAGGCCTCCACGACTCCACAGGAGGAATCACATCACACTTCTCCACCGGTGGTAACGTTTGTACAGAACCGTCGGCTTCGCGAATGAGAATGTCCTGGAGAAAGTCCGTTTCCTGGCCGCGGTTTACGGCGAATACCAGCGAGTTCCACTGCTTCTTGGGAACTTCTTCCTTGGGCACGCGTTCGTGGTGTACCTTAACCACAGCTTCACCTTCGTCCAGCGTGTGGACGGGCAAGGGAATGTAGATGTCCACAGGTACGACGACAGGGTCGAAGGTGCTGCATTGCACCTCCTTGGTTTTCTTCGAAGCCGTCACGATAGGCTGGATAGACTGTGCGATCACAACTGGCTCTTCTTTGGGTTTCAGAAGATGAATAGGCACCTCCACCTCTCGGACAACTTCCCGAACCTCAGGTACTTCGACGATCTTTTCAACATCCTCGTAGACCTTCTTAGGCACGTGTTTCTCAGTGAAGACGACTTCCTTCTTGCTCACATGCTTCTCCACGTACTCAACAACAGGAACCTCCACGTAACGCACACGCATTCCGTCGATGAAACTGGGCCTACGAGAGACCAACGACGACGACGACGATGGCGCCGTCTCCGTGTGGAAAGTTTCCGCGGTGAAGGTATCATGCAGAGTGCCGGTGTGCGTGTCGACACCTCGGATAGGGGTCGGTCCGTGAGTCTCGCCATGTGGGAAGTTTCCGTGAGTGCTGGTGCTGGAGGAGCTGGATGACGATGTGGAGAGGTTCCCAGTCTGCTTTTGGGACTTCTTCATGGGGTGTTTGCGGGAGGAGGACCCAGAAACGTTGCGAGTCTTGGTGACCACTGCGGAGGCGGAGGAGCTTCGGGAGTGGTGATCTCCGCCGCCGTGGTGAGCGGCGTGGGAGACGATATGCCTGGCGCTTTGCTTCTTGGAGCCGTCCAGCGAGCGGCCAAAGGACACGTCTCTGGGAGGTGAGTCAGCGTTAATCTGGTTATCCACTCGCTCCACGAATTTTCGACGAGAAGCAGAGTTGCGAGATGCGTCGTGGTCGGTTTTCTGGGAGACCACCAAGTCAGTTGCTCGTGTTGATCGCTCACTACCGAGAGATCGCTTTTGATAGGACTTCTCGCCTTGACGCTCTGCCTTGGCTCTGTCGCTATTGGCAGTTGTAGGGTATCGCCGACGGCTATGCATGTAGGAGAGGGTGGTGCTGTCGTCGCGCTTAATCCCAGATGACGATGACACCACCTCCTTCTTGCTGCTGCTGGAGCTAGACTCGTCACGCTCCTCGCGGCGGAACCGATGCTCACGCTCCAAAGGAGTCTCACCTCGTGTCTCATAGACATCCCGCCGAGCCTCACGAAGGCGTTCCTCACGCTCCAAAGGAGTTTCATTACGACCCAGTCTGGTTTCCCGCTCTAACTGGTTCTCTTCGCGGTGTAGGCGGTATTCTCGCTCTCTGGGAGTCTCATCACGGCCCAGACGAGCCTCACGAAGGCGTTCCTCACGCTCCAAAGGAGTTTCCTTACGTCCCAGCCGAGCCTCACGAAGGCGTTCCTCACGCTCCAGAGCAGTTTCCTTACGGCCCAGTCTGGTTTCACGCTCCAACTGGTTCTCTTCGCGGTGTAGGCGGTATTCACGCTCTCTGGAAGTCTCGCCACGGCCCAATCGAGCCTCACGAAGGCGTTCCTCACGCTCAAGAGGAGTTTCCTCACGGCCTAGTCGAGCTGCACGAAGACGTTCCTCACGCTCCAGAGGAGTTTCATTACGACCCAGTCTGGTTTCACGCTCCATCTGGCTCTCCTCGCGTTGTAGGCGGTATTCACGCTCTCTGGGAGTCTCGCCATGGCCCAATCGACCCTCACGAAGGTGTTCCTCACGCTCCAGAAGAGTTCCCTCACGGTCTAGTCGAGCTTCACGGGCTAGTCGAGCTTCACGAAGGCGTTCGTCACGCTCCAGAGGAGTTTCATTACGACCCAGTCTGGTTTCACGCACTAACTGGCTCTCTTCGCGGTGTAGGCGGTATTCACGCTCTGTGGGAGTCTCGCCACGGCCCAATCGAGCCTCACGAAGGCGTTCCTCGCGCTCAAGAGTAGTTTCCTCACGGCCTAGTCGAGCTGTACGAAGACGTTGTTCCTCACGCTCCAGAGCAGTTTCATTACGACCCAGTCTGGTTTCACGCTCCAACAGGTTTTCCTCGCGTCGAAGGTAGCTTTCACGTTCCAGTGGGGTCTTGCCATAGCCCAGTCGAGTTTCCCCAATGGATCTCTCCTTCGGGCCCACGCGCTTGCCGCTGCCTGTTGGAGTGCTCCCTAAAGTCGAAGCGCCAGCGATGTAGTGCACAGAAGACTTCGACTGCTGGCTTTTGCCAGTTCCACGGTTTCCAGGGCGCCCATGATGTGCTTCAGCCTGCTCCAGGTTGACTCTCTGGCTAATCTCGCGAAGGAAGGCCAGTACGTCTTCTTGACAGCGGAAACTGATGAGTCTCAGTTGTTCCTCGCGGGTCATAAATCTAACAGCCTCTAGAAGCCCCACGAGGTCCTTGTCGCAACCACGATCGGACCCCTTAGACCGGGCAAAGAACGGTTCCAGAAAAATGTTTAGTCGTCCGTTGGTGAGGAGAATAGCAAGGACGTCCCCATGGAAGAACGACAAGCGCTTCAAAATGGAGGTGTGGAGGTGGAGGAGATTCTGCAGAAGCACGGCATCGGTAAATATCTTCGGCAGAATTTCGCGAGGCAACTTTACGATGGCGCACGACCGCTTGATGTCCACCTGACGCAGCACAGCCATTAGCTTTCGATCGCCCAGAATCCGCTCCAGAAAAGCGGGGTCCGTGCTGAGCAGGTAGAAAACGATGGGGAAAGGTACTGTATACAGAACGTGCAGTTTCCGGTCAGTTGCTCCCAGAATGTAATGAGTCATTCGCGCGTTTACCGTTCCCAAGTCTTCCAAGGATTCGAGAAACGCTGTATCCTCCAAAATGTCGCTAAGTCGGTCATTACCAATGGTAAAGATATGGGGAAGTAGGATGGTGGAAAACTTGGACAGATTCTGCAGCTGAGACCTGGGGAGCCGACTAAGGAACTTGACGGTCTCGCGGGTGAGATTCGGCGTAACGAGCAAGGCCTGCAGAAAAACCTCCAAAGCTTCGTCAGCCTCAGCAAGTGTGCTGGCGCTCAAGGCACTGTTGGTGGAGATCTGGCGACCTTTTCGGGGGAGAGCAGATTCTAGGTTTCTGGCGAGTTCATCGACAACCTTTCGATCGTACTTGGCTGCCAGGGAATCCGCTACAGAGGGCATTGGTGTATATGTTGAATTCACGGTTATTATGAGTAATTCATGCGTGTTGAGCGCGCTCCTCATGACCCACATGGCAGAACTGGTCGACTCCTGAAAGGCTCCAAAGCATCAGCGTCCATGCATGACCACTCCACAGAAATTCGTGGGGGTATTGTTTGGATGTTCACTCACGAAGCACCGAATAAGACGACATGAACAGACACTAAGACATGCAGCAGGAGAACATAGATCAGTAACAGCCTCCGACCTCTGGAGTTCCTCTGCACCTGCGTCCATGCATGATCCATTACTTCCATCGCGTGCGCAGCCTTACGGTAAACCCCGTTGAGTAAAGGGTCTACTCGGGGGTGTAGTCTGTGTTTCCAGACTCCCTAACTCACCGAACGAACTTTTTCAGGGATCGGTGGGAGGAGGGTAGGGGAAGAGCGTCGGTGGTGAGACTCCACATGGCGTTATCCGCCCTCTGCTTCTGCAACTGCTTCTGCAGCGATTCAACAAGAGACGTCAGTTCCGTCGCACGGACCTGATAACCCTGTAGGACTGACTGAAGCTGGGTGTAGTTCGCAGAGTCGATGGCGTTGCGCCCCATCAGCTCAGAGATTTGCGCTTTCAGCTTGCTCTCTGCTTCATCTGAATCCCTTCTAGCACTTCGCAGAGGCACTTGAGATGTCTGCTTCTTTACGTCTTCGGTCAATGCTTCCACCTGCTTCTCCAAACAGCAGACGTCATTGCGATGGGAGATGTCTGTTGTGGTGAGTTTGTTCTCGAGAACGCTGACCTCGACTTCCAGTTTCGACACCTGGCACTCGCGGTCTCTTGCGACCTTTTCTGAAGCATGCAGTCTCTCTTTGTACAGAAGTCTCTCGGACGATAGCTGTGCAACTTGCGATTCCAACGTCTCGATGCGGGTGGCTGTCTCGCGGTCCTCGTCAGTGGACGTGCGCTGTACAGCGATATCGCTGCGTTGTCAGTGTTACAACCTCATACGATTGACTTTGAAGTCTCTTGGTCGACTTCAGTTCCTGTGACGCCCGAGCCAGGCCGTCAGTGGTCTGCAAGAGCTTCGATTGGAGGGATGCCACCTCAGCCTCAAGCTCGGAGGAGGTCTTCATGACACATTGTAAGGTAACCTGCTTGGCGCGCAGCTTGGACTTCAGAGACTTCACCTCTGCCTCCAGGTCGCTGATTCTAGCATTGGATTCCTGGAGCTCCTCCGCTACCCGAGTAGGGGAAACCTCCTGTCTACACGGGCCCCCCTACGAAACCTACCCCTTCTTTTGTAGCGCTGCCACCTCCTCCACGAGTTCAGACTTCTCCTCGCTCAGACTATCAATCAGCGCCCGCATTTGCCGCTCCTGAGAGCGGAGTCTAGTGATGGAGTCCTGATTCTTGCGATGGAGCGCGTCAAATTCGCTTTGGTACTGTAGTGCCGTCAGTTCTCGTCTCTTCTTCTCGTCGCGCTGGACGACCGCCATATGTTCCATCATTTTGCTTTCGTGGATCTTCCGTTGGCGTACCTCGGACCTCAGAGCCTCGATTTCCTTCTCCAAGTCGTCTGTATAGCGTCCATGTACCTGGCTGTGGCTGGTGGCCAAAGACTCCTGTTCCTGTGTCCTGATGGTTAGAGCGTGGACTTGTGATTGAAGTTCAAGAATCACTTTCGTTACGGATGGATGGTTAAACGCATCAGCTGTCGACTCAGCAGTTTGGCTTGGTATGTCTGCGTTCAAGTCCTCTGAGACAGGCTCGACCAGAATGTCAGGGTTCAGGTCCTGTGAGACAACAGGCTCAGCAAGAATGGGTAGAATGTCGGCGTTCAGTTCTTCTGACGCAAACTCGACCAGAATGTCAGGCTTCAGCTCGACAGACTCGACCAGAATGTCAGGGTTCAGCTCGACAGACTCGACCAGAATGTCAGGGTTCAGCTCCTCTGCGACAAAAGGCTCAGCAAGAATGTCGGCGTTCAGTTCCTCCGAGACAGGCTTGACTAGAATGTCGGCGTTTCGTCCCTCCGAGACAACAGGCTCCGCCCGAATGTCGCCGCTGTTTGGTTGAGACAGGGAATCGGTAGCTTTTTCTCCATCCCAAGAGTGCTGCTCGTTAACGACCGGAGTCAGCACCGGCACCATCAAGTCCACAAGAGCGCAATCCTCCTGAGCACCTGCTGCATCTGACATTGTTATTTCCGAACTCATCAACGGCGAATCAAACCTTAGCAGACCTTCGCCTACACGCATATTTTTAACACCTCACGAGCTACACACTACAGACTCGTGGTTTGGGCATTCGTCGGTGATTCAAGCCGTTTTGTCTCCTAAATGAACGATTTCTGCCCACGGAATCACCCAGATGGAGAACGTCGGAGCCAAGGTCAACCGCCAGGTGAGTGTGAATCTGTCACTATGGTGCTTGTAGCTTCTGGCTCTAATGCATTACAGAGATACTCTCTCATTTCCAAGGAGAACCGCAAGGCCATCTTCTCCTACCTGCTTAACGAGGGTGTCTGTGTGGTGAAGAAGGACACGAAGTTGCCCACTAACCCCCATATCTTCGTCGAGAAGACAGTGGGCGAGGGTTCTGTGCAGAAGCCGATTCCCAACCTGCACGTAATGATGGCCATGCGGTCTCTTGAGAGCATGGGACACGTAATTCACTACTACAACTGGCAGCATCACTACTACACCTTGACCCCCGAAGGCATTGAGTACCTTCGTCGTTACCTGGGAGTGCCCGCGTGCGTGCAGCCTGCGACTCGCGCTGCCCCTCCTAGAGCTATGGGTGGCCGTCCCGGAGGTGACAAGCCGTGGACTCGTGGCTACCCCTCTAGACCTACCGCTGAGGCGTAAACGTGGTTGATTTGTTCCGAACTGGCTTCATCTGAACAGTGCAGACCTCGCGCCACTACTCAGTCGCTGCTATGCTTTGACTTTCTGCCGGCGCTATAACTATGGTAGTCTTACAGACCACTCGGAAGAGCGGTTTACAATCTGCCGTACATATTTTCACATGTGTCTTAGTCGCATTGCATCGCACACGGATTCATTTATGTTGGTCAGGTCCGTTTTCCCAAGGCCATGTCGCAGACTCGGACGGAGGGGTAGATTTGGTTCCGTTAGCGACAGGTGTTGTGCCCAAATCGCTCTCGTTAGAGGTTAGAGCGACAATCATCACAGCGACAATCAAAGCGAAAATCAGAAGGGCAGACAGGCCATATACTTTGCCAAACTTGGTGGTATGAGCTTTGATGGAGGTCATTACGCCAGGACTGACGTTGAAGAGGAGTAGTCTCTCGAGATTTCGTTCTGGGGCTGCTGGTTGGGAAGTCTCCTTGGGGATCTCATCGAAGTTTTGCTTCGTCGCGGTAGAGGCGACAATCAAAGCGACGGTGTTGGCTGAGCGGCGATCCCTGGCAACACGCATTCGAGATATTCGACATTTCATATGCATGAGTCGCCATGGAACTCAATTGTAGTGATACAAGGTCAGCAAGGAGACCAGCGGTGGCGATACATTGCAGCAGGAACTCAATTGTAGTGATACAAGGTCAGCAAGGAGACCAGCGGTGGCGTCACATTGCAGCAGGAA
>NW_027151960.1:0-9562 GCF_019968955.1 Porospora cf. gigantea A | reverse complement strand
TGGCGTCCTTCTCAGAGAAACCTTCAATCAGCTCGCTAAGGGCAGTCTTCACGCCCCGAACGATCTCGAGCACGACAGGCCCTGTTTGCACCTCGATGTCGAACTTCTTCTTGATTACCGCGGCAAGATTCTTGTCAACCACGGCAAGTGTCTCATCAGACCCTACCACTTTCTTCTTCAGAAGTTTCTTGAGAGCTTTGCCCACGCTGGACTCTCCAAGCTTGGTGGCCTCGCTGATGGCAGCCTTAGTGTCCTTAAATTTCGAGAACGAGTGCAGCTCCAAGTTCTCACCTATCTTGCTTGTGCTGGTAAGCATGCCCGCGACGACGTCGGAGTCCGTTACGGCAGAGAGCTTATCGGCTGCGTGATACCCCTACAGCGGCCCCACATGCTTTGAACAGGCCATACCCGGCGGAAGTTTCGACTAGAACCAACATAGTCTGCGGAGAAATTGGCAAATATGGAACGGTTAACGCTGTACGCCGACTGCACATCAGGTCTGAACCCTTTCGTACCGCCATGGCTGAACTCCCGCTACCACAAACCTCACTCGTGCAAATTGGTGTGGCTGTTGCTCAGATGCTGTATACTGGCCCCTGTTGTTGTACTGAGACTCTTATGCCTGTCAGGCGCCGTAATCGTGGGTGGTAGGATATGCGATTCCTAGTGTTATACGCTGCTGGAGCCTCTTGACGCCGCTTTCCGCTTGTGTGGATATGAGCCTTTCACAACTGTGGGCCACCGTCTGGCTCTCCTAGCGCTTGGAGCTTGGCGCGTGTCGCGAGACACCTTGGGGAGAGTTGTCTTGCGGCAACGAGCACACAAGGTGGGCTTCAGTTGGGTCCATAGCAGTCTCCGCGAATCGCAGTCACAGTCTTCTCAGGCCCGCATAGCATTATCATTGCGGCCTGCTACCTCCTGGCACCAGTTGTGGCGGTACCTGTAGGAAATCTGTGGGTGGTGGTACCTCTCCTCAGTGCCATTCGCTGGTCGATGACGTGGTCGGAAGAGCCATTCCCAGAGTATAAGCCAATGTCATTCGAAGCGGTGCTGGCTCACGACAGCGTGGTGGTGCTATCCTCTTCCGCAAGGACCAACGGAACCTGTGTGTTGCCATTCCCCGCTGCCAAGTGCGCAAAGATATCAGAGTTGGGCGTAGTGATCATAGGGGTGGACTATGGACTGCTTAAGTCCAAATATTGGGGCTTGCCCTTTACCTATGGTTCGTACTTCACTCATTTTCTACGACTGCTGATCACCCTTGACAACAGTCTTGTGGTGTCCTCCTGCCCTATCCAAACGGAGACAAGGAAGGATGCAAATTTATCTTCCCTCCTAACACAAGAGCTGCAGCACGCGTCGTCAGCGGTGAGACTTGCATATGTCACTCATACAGGGCATGCTGGAAGTTGCCAATGTGGACCCCGCTCTTGCCACTGCCTGCTATCGCGATATGCGAACCGGTCGCCATTGAACGCAAGAAGATCGTACATTACGCCGCGGAGCTCATGATCGAAGCTTGCCTAACATAGTGCAGTGGTCCGATGACGCGTCTAGGGTCGAGAGAGTCTGAAGGTTCTTTTCTTCCGTTGTCCTCTCGTTTTGTGGTGTGCCAATCACGACAGGAAATATGAAGGACTTGGGACCAGGGCTTACTCTGAGGACTCCCACCTCCTTCCACATGCTCCACGTAACCTCCTGTCGAACCAGACGCGGGACAGGCAGGTTGCGGCGATGGCAGAATTCCATCGTCCGACGCGGGTGGAAGAGCAGTGGACAGGCGCTCTTCGATGGGGAGACCTGCAGCAAACCTCTGAGTCAGTAGCGGCACCCGCGGTCTCACCTCATGGTAGTCTGATCGAAGCAGCGGTACGCTCCAGGAATGACGTTGTCCTTCTGGTGTCGGACCTGGTGGACTCTCACATTTTCTTTGTCTCTGTACGGCGGCATCTGCACCGGGAACGGATAAAAGCGTCTCGGCTCTTTCCGTTGTCCACCAAGGGATGTTAGCAGTTGTGACGGGTGATAGAACTGGAGAAGTTCGGGAATGTGGGAGGCGGAGTACATGCATATCTTTTCCTTCTGGATATCTGTGAGAAAGGCCTTTGAGATGTGCCAGAGCACGTCCAATATGATAGAATCGTATACGGTGTGGACTCGTTCCATATGGAAGGGGAAATGTTCAGTGAAAAGGGGCAAGAGATCGTGAATGGCCTGCCTGGGGATTTGATTTAGGGAGACTCCTCTCGCCTCGCAGAGAATGGAACACGACTCCGACCATCGCGGCACCACTGGATCGGGGAGCCCCTCTACGTCTCACGCATGAATTGCCTTCCCCACTCGAAAACGAACAACATCAGCCTCAGCATTCGAGGCGCGGGGAGGGCAGACAGCTTTCTGAGATGACAGAAAAGCCCAGGGTGGTAGTTCCGGTCCCGGCCAAACCAGTAGAGTGCTCCCGTTTCCAGATCCTCTCGCAGAGCTCGTTCCGTGTCGCGGATCGGGTACCATGCCCGACGGAACTCAGCCACTTTGAGACAATTGTCCACGCTACACTCCACGTATTTGGCTGCGTCCTTGCGTTTGAAGTACTGAACGTACCGCGCCAGCAGGCTGAGTAAATCCGGACTCAGTTTCACGCCACGGTCACCGGCTGCTCGGAGCGCACTGGCCAGATCCGTCATCTCTACTTCGGAGAGGCGCACGTGGAAGAACGCGTGCCGCACGTTCTCCTTTTGGAAGTGCCTAAGGCCTGGGTTAGCCACAACACTGCCCCACCTGAGTCTCTCGGCAGCTCTTGAGTAACGAACATCGCTGGGATGACGTGAGGGGGGATTGCTTCCGTCACCTCCAAAAGGAAATCATGCGCATCTGAGAGGATGTATGCCAGCTGTTCAAGTTGGATGGTCCCCTTCAAATCTGAGGGCAGATAGTTCGCCAGCTGGATTAGAGTGATCTCCAACATGATAAATAACGTTTTCCCATTGCCAGGGCGTAATGCTCTGTGTTCGTGACACATTATGTTATTCTTGCTGTACCATCTGCTTCAGGTTAGCGTTCTCGTGAGACCCAACTCGCCTGATTACAGGTATTCTGCGAGCAGTATCCTGTCACGTTGCACACAGTGATGTTCGGGTCCATAGAGGACGACTCAGATGTGCACTCCGTTCTCAAGAGCAGTCTCTCATAATCCCATCTCAAGAATGGTCTCGCGTTACAAGCTGATCTACATATCAACACCACCGCCTTCAAGTTGGCCTTTCTCAAGAAAAACGCCATACGTGATTTGTTTCACTTGGAGCGTGCTGGAGCCCTTGTTGAGGGACACCACTGCATCGCTGCTCTTAAGGTCGACGAATGTCTGAGGCCGCACGTTCGTCACATCGCCGTTGCTGCGATGGAGGTAGATGTCAAACGGGATAGGAATTTCGACGGCGTCCATGACGTACAGTTCACATTCCAGCTTCTTGCATTCCCGAACGAATTCACAGATGCTTCTGTGGTACCCCTTCCGATCGCTCTGGATGTTCCGCGCAAGAAGTATGCGCCCCCCCCCAGTTTTGAACTTGAAATCAGGGATCCCTTTGCTGGTTTGCCGTCCGTACGCCAATGCTTCTTGCACCTTCTGCCGTGACCAGACGAGCTCGAATCTTCCATGATCTTCTGGATGATACCGTAGGTAACAGCCAGGTTTGCTGAAAGGATCTCTGTCGGGTTCAGAGGTAGCTGCCGACTCCTCTTTGGCGACGCTTTTTGCTGCAACTGGGGGTGACTTTTCGTTTCGGGAAGGGAAACAGCCCATGAGTCACACTATGATAATACTGATTACCTTATCATGGGTAACTGCTGCGACTCGAACGACATCGACGACACAGCAGGTAGAACGGGCGTTCCCAATGAAGATGTGTACGTGGACGCCCCCTTTGGTACCGGAGGCGGAACGTTATCAGCAGACGTGGACCCTGTAGCGGTCGATAAGGACCCCGTGGGGTACATGTCTGGAGACTATTTGAGCACTGTCGCGTCCATAGGCAAGGGGGCATATCTTCTGTATGATACGCTGCAGGCTGGAAAGTTCGAAATCCATTATCGTACCTCACCTCCCCCTCAAACCGCTATCGAGCAGAAGATTGTGGCGTTCGGTGAGTTCATTGAGGGCGAGACGAATATCGCTGACCGGCGTTTCCGGCGGAACGAAAGCGAGGTGACCAAGACGCAGGTGACGGTGAGTCCTGGGCTTGCACCTAATACAGCAAAACGCTCAGTACGTATACTTGGCCATCGCGGAGTTTGTCCTCCTGTGCTTCCGCAAGAAAATGCGGCTGAAGCTCGTTATGGATGGTGAAGGTCTCCCGAAAAACTACAAGCTGTACTTCCACATGTCCGGCAGTGAGCTACGTCCAGTTTCAACGGACGAACCAGGCTTAAACGTGCATGAGCTGGACTTCTCACATATTGTAGTGCTCCCCTTCAAGCACCATGTCACCGACGACAGCATGTCATTCACTCATATGGACCTCCGGAACCGTGTCCAGCGTGCCGGCGGCGTGTATCAGCCAATCGAGGCGGAGTAGTGTATTTGTGTTATGCGAAATTCCCACCGCCGCAACATCCGCAACAAAACTTGAAAACGTCCATAACGCGAGACCGCCGCGGGATGTGGATGACACCCACCTCCTTCTCAGGGATAGCTCCGAAGCCCTGAGCATCTCTGACCTGCAAGGGACCCTCAAACCTACAAGAGGAAGCCTCGTCCATGTTTTTGGCGGCGTACCCGTGGAAGTTGTACCCGGCAGCATGTTTCCACATGTTGCGTTCGTGAGTTTCCTCCGTGACCTGCTCATCCTGACGGTGCCTCAACTGCCGTTCCTCCGATATGCGGGCTGCCGCAGCATTCAAGCGTCTGGAGGTTTCCGTATCAATACGGTCATTCTTCTTCGCACGCGCTCGTTCAGTATTCGTCGCTTCGGTTTCTGCTACACGCTGAATCACCGCCAGAGACGTTAACAGTTGCTCCGCCTGCAGGCGGCAATCACGAACACATGCCGGCGAGCCTTGGGCGTAGGCGGTTGCCGCCTGCTTGGCGTTGCGGGCACAAGCCCGGTGGACGTCTCTGGCTTTCTTTACATCGGGTTCAGCGGCCAGATCGCGAATCGAGTCCAGAGCCTGCCTAGCGCTAACTGCTGCTCGTTCGGCTAGAAGGAGGTCGCTTTGGGTTTCCAGCTTGACGATCGCCTGCAAGGCCTCTTCAGCCTGCTCTTGGGCTTTATTGGCACAGTCGAGGTACTCAGAGAGCGACTCCGATCTCGCCCTGCGGGCAAGTATGGCTGCGTTGGTCGCTCGGCTGGCAGCCGCTTCCGCTTGCAGGGCTAAGGGCTCAGCCTGTGCGCCAAAACCACCCACATAGCCGCGACAATCACTGGCGGCCTTCGCCGCTGCGCGGCTTGCCTCCTCCGTTTTCGTCGTGACGGCTCTCTTTCGTGCCCTTGCCGAATCCTCCTTGGGACCGGGCCCTGTTGCTGGTGGACCTCGAGCTGTCTCATTGGCAGAAGGCTCTGTGGAGGTCGAAGTTTGGTCCTCAAGTTCCAGAACTGCAGTCAACTTTTTCTGTGGCTGATGTTCCAGAACTCCAGTCAACTTCTTCCGTGGGTCATCCCCGCTACTATAAAAATCCAACTCGACAACGATTGACGCCATCTTCCCAGCGGGAAACGGACTGTCGCGGAAGCTATTAGTAATGCTCACCAATCCATGAATCGGATTGACCCAGTGAGCTTCTTTAAAAAAGCTCCATAGATCGAGGATGCCGATACCAAACAAGTCATCAGAGCCTTCATCGCGCAGTACAATTGAAAGCTCCCGCTCGTTCGCGTAAGGCAGCGTTAGCTCCTGCTGGAGGGGCGTGTCAGCTCCCTGCACGAAAATGGGGCTCAGGGCGGAAGGAGAGTTCTCGGAGAGTTCTACAGACGGAACCAGCGTCATGCCGTGGCCCGCAGGATCGATGTCTGTGAGATACGACAACAGAAGGCGAACGTTGTCGAAGTGCCATGAGGGAGGTGCGATATTCCGAAAAGTCATGCTCAGCACCGAGCCACGTTGCAGCGTCAAACTGCCTTGCCACCCTTGATTCTCGTCGCCAGACCAGGCGGACTCAACTTTGGCCAGCAGATCGGCATAAGAGATCTCGACGATATCTACGCAATTCTCGTAAGTGTAGTCGCCATCGTAGTAGGCTTCTTCGTCGGAGTCGGGTGGGAGCCTGACGGCGAATCTGGTGAACGAGTGCTGCGGATCTTACGTGAACAATTCAGTCGGATCAGGGATTGGGAAAGTCAAGGAGATGTTGATGTCCAGCCAGGGGGCCCAGGCCTGCGGGAACTTTACACCTTGAAGCGCGCCGCAGGCCGCTAAGAACTCCACCAGCTGAGTAAGAAGAAACCTGAGGGCTTACGTGAGGCGCGAATGGCACGTTAGCAATGTCGTGTAAGACGAAGGTTAGCTGTCCTTGCGTGGCCATTAAATAGATGTTTCGCTCGCAAACGTCTGCGCAGTTCAGCAGCCAACCCCTACACTTGCCCCATGTATGTGTTAAGATTTAGTTAAGTTAGAATTTAAGTGATGGTTTTGAGGAACTTTACCGATATTGTACAGATGGGGAGCACTTCAAGCTCGTTTCAAACATCCGACGTAGTCTCGGAAGGCGATTTCCGCCCTGAAACCCGTCCTGGGAAATTATTTTCTACCGCCCCCGAGCCCATTCCAGATAGGCGAAGGCAACGTATCATCCTTTCGCCCGGCTTGAGATCCGCACCTGCACCAGTCTATGTAGTCTCAAACGCGGCCCCATGGCTGCCAGCCAGAGGCATGACCTTGTCCGATGACGCCTCACCAGTCACCCCAGTGATGCCCCAATGCGCCGCTGTCGCCCCAGATATGGTAGTTGGCTCTCGAAGAGTGCTGTCGTGCACGGTTTTACCCGCGCGTGAAGTGCAGGCCGCCGGAGAGGCCTTCTGCCCATACGACCCCTTTGCCCCCCGCGTTCAAAGGACCACGAGCAAAGGCAACTACCATATGGCGTGGCTCAGGTCCATGGCTCGCTGGGAGCTCGACAGCATCGACCGGATTATAGCTTCATATGGAGAAGAACCCGCGGTGAGTCGCTGTGACAGCTTCCATACTAGGCACGAATCGTGTCTGCACCCGACAACACATTGGAGTCATGTTTCAAGAAGAGAGGAGGAAAACCTAAAAGGTAAGCTACGAAGTCTCCGCACACAGTGTGTCATTCTTGTCTCAAGTCGTTGTTTACGAAGACTAGGCTGCCGATTTTTTGGGTTGTGGACAACCGATGACCTCTTGTGCAGGGGTGTTTGGAATTAACGTCACAGTTTGATTTGACTGTGATATCTGCAGCCCTGGTAGCCCCTCTGAATAGGCAGAGCCTGCGCTACTGTCTCTTGATTCTGCGGGACGAGGAATCTCTTGCTTCGGGACCTCAATTCGGATTCTGGATGTACGGTATCGGTTACGCGCAGGGACTCTATCTCTTCTGCCTCACAGGCATCGATCTTGAATTCATCGTCTTCTGGCAGGGGCTTGGAAGGCTTAGGATGCCGGCAGGCGTAGAGGACAGATTGCCTATGATCGCCATCTGCGTGCACCACGTCGATGTCGTCCGGCAGGAGGTCGTCGGGGTAGAAGCCGTCGGCGTCGCATTCCTTCCGCGGCACGTACCCAGGGGGACACGTGGTGGTCTCTTCGCTGTACGTTGGACGGATCGACTTCGACTTATGGAAGGCTGGCCTGAACCGGTCAAGCTGGTCGGGAATAAACACGCGTTCAGGGTCTCTCCGGTCGGGGTCAAACGGGTTTATCTGGGAGGCTCGGTAGGAAATCATGTTGGTGGTCTGGTACATTTCAGCCGGATCGAATGCTTCAGGCTGGAAGATCGAGCCGCCGCTATCGCATAGCCACGGTTTCTCCCTCCAGTGGTTAGCGCGGTCGTAGCTGACGTTGTAGACCGTCTCCCAAACGGACGGAGGTCTGTGCCCACAAGGTAGCGGCGAGTGAACGTCATGCTCAGGTATTGGGCTTATATGGGCGTCAGTCCTCAACGCCTTAAAATCGGTGCGCCCGCTGTCCTCGAAGCGTTTCTGAGCGTCAACTGCGCGGTCCCGCTCTGTGTACTGGTAAATCCCTGGCGGTTGCTCCCGCCCCGCGGCCAGCGCGGCCTTGTGGACTCGTTGTTGTCGATGTAACTCGGCCTGCTCCTGTATTTGGTAGACAGGGTTGCATCTCTCCTCAAACCAGTTGCCCTCCAATGTAGCGACGTGGTAGTCCTTGCGGCCTCTGAGCGTGTTCGTCCCCAAGTGCCTCTCGATCAGTTGATGTCGAACCATGACTATTTAGATATTTCGATCTAAAATTTCGCACCCATGCATTCATGGCTGGTCATTGGCCTGGCTGTCTCAGTCCTTGGCAACCAGAAGTCGGACGATCACGTGGGGTCGCTGAATTCATATACCGTGGGTTGACTAAGCATGTGCCACGCAGTCATCGACCGGGGTCGAATCCCAGCCTGCAAAGTTCCTGGTTCCCACCGAGAGAAGGAAGCGCAGCCTACCCAAAGAGGCCTTCGTAAGCGAAGAACCACGAAGTGACCCACTACAATACAGAGTAAAATCATTGGACGGGAAAGTCCCACCAGGCTCTGCGTACCGGAGTCCCAAGAAGAAGACGCCAATTGAAGGCCAATCTGCCTCTCGCACTCTCATGAGTCAGAAAGTGGTGGTGGACCCGGCGGTCTACGCAATATCAGACGTACCACCAGAGCAGTCGCCTGGACACAAGCCTACGCAAGTCCGCGTTCAGACACCTCCTGAAATAGTCGCATCTCCGGAGGTACCTGTTCCTAGGCGGTATAGGACAACCCACGATAAGCCCCCTGCTACACCCAATCCGAAGAGTGAAACTTCTCGAGTGCCGGAAGTCCCCAAGGCAAGAACGCAGGACACCAGCGCAGCTGCAAAGGGCAGGACGAAATCCGAACCCTATTTAGCTGCTGACTCCGTCAGAGCGAAATCCGAAGCCTCTGTAGCTGCTAACTCCACCAGGTCGAATTCCGAACCCTCTGTTAGGATCGAAGATCAGCCGAAATCCGAAGCCTCTGTAGCTGCTAACTCCGAACCCTCTGTTAGGATCGAAGATCAGCCGAAGGTTGTAGTTTCGCAACCCGATAAAGCCGCTGCTCCAAAGAGCGTACCAGGGCAATTGCTGGTCCCCGGTAAATTGAGAGTAGTCGGCGTGCAGATTAACGATGGCACCAGACAACCCCCTCCTACCATAAATCACACCCCCCGCCCTACTCCGACCATAAATCACAACCCCAAACCCACCACAGGGCGGAGCTCCATTCCTGCTGGCGGCAGGAGCCGAGGGTCAGGACCGGTGGAGGTGCCCAACATCGTGAAGTTCGCGGGGTCCAAGTTTCAGCACCGGGTTTTTTTAAGTCCACTCCCCGAAATTAAGCCCGCTAGACGCTTGCTCAGGAGAGCATTTCCCA
>NW_027151959.1:0-42319 GCF_019968955.1 Porospora cf. gigantea A | reverse complement strand
TCTCTGGAGAGGAGCTTTCGAGGTGTGTCGCTGACAGTGCCAACGGCTGCGTGTCACCTTATGGAACTCAAGACAACCCTATTGAGAACCCCGATATGAACGCTCCAGTGCCTCCTGCCCCTGTTGACCTGTGCCGGCCTGACTGTCCTAGCAACTACTGTGGCACTAATGGTGTATGGCAGATCTGGCACGACTCCGCGTCAAGCAAGTGTTACTATTACAATGGCTCTGTTTCCACCTGGGAGAAGCCATTCTGAACATTTCGTCGGATTTGGATCGTTGGATTTGTTTTATATGATCTCGATTTGGTGTTTTGTGTTGGTAGTGTCGGATCTATCGCGTCAAATAGAGGGCGGAAGTGCCTTTTCGGCTATCAGGAGCAATTCCTCGTTTTGAGTCGTGGCATGAGACGATTGGCATTCATCTCGTCCGATTCGGAGGCACTACGGTCCCCAGACAGAGCAATCCTGGCTCGCAACATCCATGAGATCTCCCGGGTGTGCTTGTCACTAGTCGACACGCTGTATGAGGATGAAGAGGCGGATGAGGCGGATGAGGCGGATGAGGCGGATGAGGAGAGGAGAACTGAGATGTTTACCAAACTACGACGACTTCTGCATGTGCTGATGTCGTTCTCTGACGCCGCACTCAACAACCACAGGTGGACTGATCGCTTATGTCTGCCCAGCCTTTCCGACTTCGACATTCTCACCAATGAAAATGCCAGCCCCGTTGAGGCCAAGGAACCCTTCCCAATCACCGGCATCGCTGAGTCGTCCTCGTCGGGCTCTACGACTCAACAGGCGTGCCCACCCTTAGCAGACGTACCAATCGGAGACCCCATCACTCAAATCGCATCAGAGGCCACGAAGCCAACAACGATGAAGACGATCAATAAACAATCAGAGCGCAAGCGAAATTAAGCTTCAGACGTTCTAATTTTGTAGGTTTCGTAATATCAGAACCTCGTAATCTTCGACGACTCTGACACCTGACAGCCGATGAAAACCCATATAGATGCTAGCCCATTAAGGTTCGGGTAGGCCTTGCAGTAGACGTTGTAGATGGCTGTTTCGACTGGCAGGTTGATCAGACTCTTGAACCGAACGGAGTTCATCAGAAAGGAGTTCAACTGGGTCAGGTTTGTGGTGGCGACATGCATGGGAAACCCGATGAAGTAATGGTCTGGAACACCTGGGAACTTGCTACGGAACCAATGAAAATACTGTTCCTCCATGGCGTAGAAGTCCAGCCAGCCCAGCTTGTGGCACTTGTACGCGTATTCGTCGTCTTCTGTAGCTGGAGGTCGAAGCCAGTTGAAAGGAATGCCCTCGCGCTCCTCACCTTCGACGTCCGCCCCGCCAGTAGCGTCCTGGTCTTCCTCGGCACGCTGGGCTGCTCCGTTCTCTTCACCGTAGTCCTCATAGCCTTCTTCCTCCCACCCTTCCTCGTACTCCTCCTCCTCTTCAGCCTCTTCGTCAGACAAAACCTCGTTCTTGCCGGCTGCCCAATCAGTAGGCATGAGAATTCCGCCCGTTTCATCATAGTAGTCTTCATATCGGACATCAAATTCGCCTTCGTTGTCACTCTTGTGGCGGACCTTCCTGCGGATTCGTCGTTTTGCTGAAGGCTGCAGTTCGTCTTGGGACACGAACACATCTAAGGTTGGGTCGTTTCGGAGTTCTTCCAGTTGGTCCAGGAGCTTCTGGCGCTCGATGGTCTCTTGGGTTCGGGGAATGTGGACGGATCCGCTTCCGTTGGACATATCGCTCTCCGACCCGTACAAAGAGCTAAACACTCGGGATTTTACGAAACTCTCTAAGAAATTTCTCCAGAGGTAGCGAGATTTCACCGGATCCAGCGCTTCAGGATCCAACTTACGTCTCGGAAGTGGATGTGTCGCGCGTCTCCGCTTCTGACATTCCTCGATCTCGGTGTCTGAGTCTCCAACAGACCTTTCTTGGTGCCCGACGCCTTCTCCGTGGTCTCTTCTCATAAATGTGACCTTCTGAGGAGGCAGTGCTGGCGGCTGATTCTCCAAATCCATAGAATCCAGCCGTGAGTCGGAAGGATCGCACAGACAGCTGGACAAGCTCGACAGGAACATACCGTCGAAGGGAAATGAGAAGTTGCCTCTGTTGAAGGCAGCGAACGTCGTCTCGGAGGGTGCGGCTGCCTGATGGTCAGCCTCCTTCATTCGGTTAGTGTTCTCTGGATTCATCGCCTCATCGGGCTGGATTCTGTTTCCGACATCTTGCCACATTGCCTCGTCGAGAGCTCCAGATGCGGCTGGTGAAGGTGGACGCTTAAATTTGCCATCAGTGAATCCACGGGCGCTGGAGGCGGAGGACCAGCCCTGATGGCCCACTGGAGGCCCAGGGTCAAGATGCTGGTCCAGTCTCGATCGGAACTCCAGCATGTCGAACAGCCTGTGAACGCGATCTTCGAGAGCAGGACTGTTTTCAACAGGCGTGTCCATTCCACGCTTGTGGCGTTGGAGCTGGATGTTCTCCCAAATGTCGTTGATGATGTCCTGCTGGAGTTTCTCGAGCAACTTCTGGGGAGGTCGACCTCCAATTATGACGTCACGGTCTACAGGTGGCGGGAGCTGGGTGCCTTCTGGAAGGAAGGGCTTCCACAGGTTGTCATACTCCAGATCATACCCGATCAGCGCAGGATGATGGTTCTGGAGGTTACCCCACACGTTGTACATGTTGAACACCAAATCTACAGACGTGTATGGCACGTACGCCAAGGAACGATCGTAGTCTAGCAAGAATTTACGAGGGCAGATCGGCATTCCGCTCAAGTCATCCTGCATGATCTGCCTCATACGCTCGTTACGGGTCTTGTGGGAGTCGTATACGTCGATCAACGGCTTGGACGTGAGCTGCGTCTCCACGGTTTCATTTTGCAAGTAGTCCTCCGCGATGTCTGCGTCCTCGGCCCAGACAGCATACTCTCCAGGATAGTCCTCAGCTACCAGCTGTTCGCCGTAGTCCCACATTGCGTCCAGAAACTCTTGACTGTCTTGGGGGCCTTCGTAGTCGACGTCCTCCGGCAGGTATCCCATTTCTTCCTCCGTCCACATATATCGATGGGGAAGCGAATACCGCAAACCCGAGGTTGGCTCCCAGAATTCCACCCACCTGTCCTCGTGCCGGGTCATTACCCAGGCGTGCTCTTCGGTGCAGTCGTTCACTGTGCCAACGCATACGTAAGCGTCTACGCCCATGGCTATGAGTGCAGAGGCCAGAATCAGACAGTGGTCTTGAACCGAGCTCTTCCTTGATATGAAACAGTAACCAGGGCTTGTCCAACTACCCAGCGTCCCAATAGTTGACTCCGTCGGGGACACCACAAACGTGAATAGTCTCACCCAGGCCATCAGCTCTCCGTAGTCGCGCAGCTCCTGTGGCACGTTAATGGACGCAAGGAAGGACGTCAAGGGCACAGGGCTATATGTTCCAGGATGTTTCGAGATGGGAGAGAAACTGCGTGGATTGACTCCTCATGTCTCACTTTCGGGGTTTCGGGGCGTCGGGAAACCATTTGTAGTACGATACGGCCCAGCTAGACATTTCTCGTGCAAACCGCTGCCCGTTTGGGCCCCAAACGTCCTTCGCGTACCTCTCCATCCAGCCCGAATCCTCAACTGGAATATCTTCTGGGAGAGGGGGAATGAAGTAGGCTTCAAAGAACAGTATGGGTCTTGTAGGCGACTTCAAGCGACCGGACTTCACGTAGGCCCACTCCACACTTGATCCCGACAACTCGACTCCTTGGCCATAATAGATGGCCGTGCTGAGCTTCCGCTCGTAAACCGGGAGATCTCCCGAGGGTGCCTCCTCCGACTCCGATTCGCTGTCGTCGTTGCCCACGTAGCGAAAGGCAGCAGGTCGCCCGCCGAGTCGGCCTCCTGTCTGGGCCACGCCCTCAGACAGAGACCGTGATCCCTGTTGGGCCTTCGTCAGCAGGTCGAACATCGTGAGTCGGTAGGTGCCTAGCAACTCAGCCGTGAAGCCATCGTTGTTATCCCAAACATTCACCTCCACTGGACCCTTGGCTTCCAAGTCCAGGGCTAAGACGGGACGATTGCGAGGTTTCGTAAGATCTGGATGGAGTAGGCGCACGGGGAAGTAGAAGTTCTGGTTCCACTTGGGACGTAGGGTGCGTCTCTTGACGACTGATGTCTGTGCCATGGCGTCCCATTTTATCTCAGCCTTGGGGTTGGACGTGTACAGCTCAATGTCGGCAGCTGGAAGGTACTCTGCCTTGAACAGGCGAAAGACCAGGTACCTTTCCCGAAGGTCGAGTTGGTTCACTAGACTCGCTCCGGTCATGTCTTGTTCTGGCCGTTTAAGCAGCGTGTCTTCGTAAAAGTTTAGGCCTACCGACCTGAAGTAGAACTTGATCTCTCCTACTAGAGTGCCACGCACGAATACGTCACGATTACCAACCGCTCGTTTGATGGTCACTTTTGCGTGGGGGGTATCTTGTACGGTGCTGAACGTGAGAATTCCTCTCCCCTCTTCGACCTCGCGCCCGTCAGGGCCCACTACCATCATGCGTACGACTCCGAAGTGGTTCTTCATCTGGCTTTTCGTGCCAGTAAATTCGAAGACGAAGAGCCGCTCTCCCCAGTAGTCCGAGTCGGAGTAAGGAGACGCCATGCGGCGAACCCGCCCTCGAGGCGCTTCTGTCGACTCCAGAATGAATCGTCTACGCGTCGCGGCAAAATCCTCCACCTCTGGGTGATAAGTCCACGACTCAAAGAACAGATCGAATTGGAATATCTCCGACAGCTGGCTAGTAATCATGAGCTTGTTAACAAAGACATTCTTGCCATCACTAGGTCGTTGGTGTGTTAGCGTGATTTCTCGAGTGGGATCTAGCTCAGTGAGCTGCTCAAGGGTATCTATTTGCTGGGCATATTTCTCGTTGAATGTGGTTCTGCTTGCACTCCACATCTCTGTTCGAACTGAGAAGTTCTTCAGCATCTTGTAGGGCAGCTTGAAGTGCAGACTAGGGATGATTCCCAAGGGCGATGGCAAAGTTTTTATCTCTCCGCTCTTCAGATTGAACTGGGGCGTGTAAACTGACCGAGTTTTCAGGCCGCCAAAGAGCTTCTTCTGAGATTGACTCACGTGACCGAAGGTGAACACGTAGAACAAGGATTGTTTCTCGACCTCCATGTTGGCAACCACTAACTAAACACGAGCCTCATGACTCACTAGATACGTTCAGGGAGAATTCCCATTGACGGGATGCCAACCAAAAGTCGCGCTCGGCGCTTTCGGCGTCGTCCTCGTCCAAGAGATCACCCTCTGCAATGGCTAACGCTGCTAGAATGGCATCCTCATCTGTCTCAGATGCCGCCTCCTCTGATGATTCTTCCAGCGCGGCGAGATCTGCTGCAGGTGCATCCTTGTCTGCATAGGTAAAATCTGCAGGGTCCTGAAGTTGTTCTTGGCTGGAGTAGAAAGTGGAGTTCTGCATGAAGAGGTTGAACTCTTCCTCCATCGGAGCCAGGAACTGTTCCTTCTTCAAATCCTCCTCCGACGATGAATCATCTGTCTGTTCAGCTTTCTTAGCCGCATCGAACATTTATTTTCTTTGCCGGTGACCGCACAGGTAGAATCTATCTGGGCAGTGTGTATGTGCGATTCGTACGCTTGCCAATTCACGAAGCAGAAAGCTGCCAAAAGCAAACGCTGGAGGGTGGGTAGCGCTGGCTGGTCCTCACTCAGGACGGCTTGGTCGTGGCAACTCAGCGCCATGGGTATGTGGAAGTCGTTCTGTCCGAAGACGGCAGACAGCTAGACACAGCGCACCTACCTGGTTTCAATGCGCTGTTGTGAGTGCGAACAGTAGCAGGGATGCAGAGAAGACATCGTGGAGTTTCCGAGTTTTCTTGTTCGGGAGGTGGAGCAGCCGGAGAGGATCGCGCCAACAAAGAAAGCAGCTCTACATCGGCCATTTAAACCGCCGATGGTAGCTAACCCCACGATGACGTCTGCAGCGGGTCCGCGCCCCACCCGATATGACCATGGTCAAGAAAACACAAAGCTCAAGATTAAGGGTGTCGCACCTGAATTGGCGCGAGATCTGTTGATAAAGAGATACCACATGTCGCGAATGGCGCAATCTTCAGCTCTAATGGAGCCTCGATTGTCCGATTCTGATTTGGGAGAGTTGGAAGAGTTGTTGCCGTTGACTGAGGGAGTCGTCACAGTTGAAGCTACAAGGAAGCCTGAGGGAGCCCTCCATCAAGTGCACATACACCACTCAAGTCCGATAGCTGCCGAGAAGCAAGGGGGCTTGATACAGGGGTGGCATCTTAAACCTGCAGTCACCGACAGCAGACGCCCGGAGTTTGTCAAGTGGTTGCGGCGGTCCCAGAAGATGACTCTGGCTGCGTTGTCGCTGATGAGATCGGACAGCAGAGTCAGACCTCCAGATTGCTTCGAATCTCGGCGTGAGCTGGTGGAATACTTTCTACGGGAGCTCGGAGCCGTGGTAAGGCACACCGTCAACGAGGCGCTTGAACGGGGTCCCACCGTGGTACGCGATCTGCGAATGCAGCCCTTGCCCGAGGAGGTTGCCCATAGGTGTCGAAAGCGAGCTAAAACAACTAAACCAACTGACGGCCACATTGAAGCTCCAGCAACCGTGGATGGAGACACAGATGACCCCAACGCATTGTATCTCGATCTATCGGAGGCTGCGTCGACGACAGAGAAATGGAAAAGCAGCTTTCACAAAGGAAGTCTGTGGGCTCTCAGTACGACCGGAACCTTTGACATCAACTCCGGGTTTGTAGCTGTTGAGTCGCGAGGCCTGAATCCACGTCATCATAACATAAAGGTCGCCCTCGTCGCCGCCGAAGACAAGGTAGAAGGTCTCCTGGACAGACCCTTGACTGCTGCCTACGTCGTCAACTTCTCCGCGGTGATGGCCATGATAGAAGGGCTGGTGGCCTTCGCATGTCACTCTGTACTGCCTCGGCCGGTTTCTGCGTCATGGACCCCATCCCCCTTGTTGGCTGCCCAAGATTCCCAGTTATGTGTGAAGCACGCGACGCCAGCACAACTCACCAACAAGGGACCGTTGACATCAGAGGGTTTAAAGGCGATGGTGGAGGCCATTCGCGCCCTCCTGTCACTTTCCCGGGAGCAAGCATCGATCCTGTGGGAGGTGGGAGCTATGTGGTGCATGGGGGCTCGCACCCAAACCAACGTACTCGTGAGTGGAGTGTTTGGCTCCGGCAAGAGCACTGTGCTTGCTGGAGTCGTTTTTCTATTGGGTGAGGGGTGGAAAGAGAAGTGGACTCAGACAAAATCCTGGACCCTCAACAAAAACTATTGTTGTGCAGCGGGACCAACAAGGCTGTCGATTGCGTTGTACACAAGTTGATAGAGCTGCCCGAACCACCTTCTATTGCGCGCCTAGGTAAACTCACAGAGATATCACCAGATCTGCTACCGCTGGCCGCTGGGATCCAGTCATCTCACGAGGCCGCTTGCCAGGACTTTCAGAGGGCCTTCTCAATGTGCCCCAGTCACATGCAGGCTATACTTCGAGCTGAACATATGCCTCATTCAAAATCCGTGTGGAAATCGCGTCGAGTTATTGCTACAACGGCGCACAGTGCCCTGCTCTGCGAGACTCTGGAGACCCTGAAGGGAAGATTTCCGGTGTTGATCATAGATGAGGCCGCGCAGATCATTGAACCCATGACTTTGGCTGTGATGCAGCGACTACACTGTACGCTGACAGTACAGTTGGGAGACCCACGGCAGTTACCGGCCATTGCACCCGGGAGCGACGCGTTGGGAGTGTCTCAGCTGGAGCGGCTTTCCCGAAGTCCTACGAGCCTCTCAACGAAGGCCTGTGTCCTAGAACAGCATCGGTGCCACCCAGATCTGGCTAGTGTGTGCTCGCGTTTGTTTTATGAAGGCAAAGTCGTGGATGCGGCCAGTACAGCCACACGAGAGGCAGTAATACAAGAATGGGGGCCACTAGCCTGGATTCAGAGCGCTGGCGCCTGCCAAGAGCAAGGGTACTCGTTCTACAACGACCAGGAGTGCGCACTTGTCACGGATATAGTGCACGCACTGAAGCAGCGTGACGCCAAGTGCTCTGTGGGTGTCATCGCCTTGTATCGGGCCCAAGCTAACCAACTCGCGGCGCAAATTGACCTCTCTGACGTGGATGCGTCGACTGTGGACGCGTTTCAGGGTTCTGAGAGAGACGTCATTGTAATGTCTTGTGTTCGGAATCACGTCCCTTCCAGCCAACGTGAAGCCTTTGCAGAGTGCCCTAGGCGAGTGAATGTCGCCCTGAGTCGCACGAGAAGGCAATTCATACTCGTAGCATCTCCCCAGTTCATACAGGAGAGCATTTTATGGCGCGCTGTCGTGGCTTCCGCCCGTGTCGTCAGATTTCAGTGACCTGCATCTGATATGATGCTCATATGATAAGAGTCCCAAGAACTAGGAAGCCAACGACTCAATGAGCGCCACCTAATGGTGCGTTTTGTAGGTGCGGTGTGTGCGATCTCACTGACACTGACTCATGTGCATCTCCCGATAATTAGCAGTTTTTGTCCGCCGACAATGCAAAATCATCAGTACTCGGTTAAACTAGCTGGCGTGCGCTGTAGGTTTAACCCAAACGTATTCGGGTCCGTCTATGAACTCGCGCTGAGAAAACTTGCGAAACCATCCGAGGCGGAGCCGAAAAAGCTGCCTGGAGGACGCAAGCTGGGTGAAAGACTTAAGCTCGTTTTGGATCTCGATAACACACTGCTCAACGCGGTGTCAACAGCCAAGCTCAATGTTGGTGAGGTGGACTTGAACGACTTTGTGGTGGATGGCTCTCCACAAATGTACCTCTTTAGTCTGCCACAGCTGCCGGAACAGCGCTTCCTACTGAAACTGAGACCTTACGTCCACGAGTTTCTTGCCGAGGTGTCGAAGAGCTGCGAGTTGAGCATACACACGAACGCAACCCGCGAATATGCGGACGTCGTCCTGGCTGTACTGGACCCTGATAGGAGTTACTTCGGGGGCAGGTACGTATGCATTTTTTGTGCTCCTTCTCATTATGTTCCAGAGTTGTTGCTAGAGACCAGAGCGGATCGAATGACCAAAAGAAGGATCTTGACCGACTCTACGAATCATCCTCATCGAATGGAGATATATTGATTCTCGACGATCGCACAGATGTCTGGGACGACACCCTTCAGAGCAATATCATTAGGTGTGCTTTTTATGGTTATTTGGAACACCATAAGGAAAACTTCAGTCGGCGATACGGCCGTCGGAGCTTCCTCATGGCCAATCAGCTGCTAAGCACCTCTGCATTTGCAGACCATGACCAGCAGCTGACGTACTTGGCAACCATGATCACCAAGGTTGCTCGCAGGTACCAGGAATCTGCCTTAAACGGAGAACCCTTACACGTCCGTGCACTTCTTCGTGACGTCAGCTCCAAAATTCTCGCGCCTAGTCGTGTGCTGCTCACCGGTTTCAACAAGAGCGCCCAAAAGTCGACGTTCGGCTTCCACGATAGTGGTCCGAGATTCCGGCTGAAATTAACCGCTCTCGGCGCGGAAGTGGTGGACGACCCAGAGGACTCTTCCATAACGCATATCGTTGTTATGCGACAGACGAACACGACGACCAGAGCAATGTAAGGCCGTCTTCTTTTTAGGTTTTTTGTAGCATTTCTTTCCTGCTCTCACATGATGCCAGCTCAATGAATCCTGACGCTCACGTCGTCCACTCTCTCTGGGCCCTCGCCTGTGAAACGCTGTGGACTAAAGTTGATGAATCGCAATTTGCGCTTCCAAAAATGCCTCGCTCATGGGTCGGAAGCCCTAGCACCTTCCCAGACTACGACATCTTCGTTCCGTTAGCTGAAACCAACAGCGCCAGCCCCTACACCTCTGACCTGGACCAAAGCGGAAGCGACCCAGACGAAAACCCGCCAGCTAAGCGATTTAAGCACGCAGAGACTCCGTCGATCCCAATCGTGGAATGGGAAGGATCCGGGCCCTGGTCTAATGGGGCTGAGGTTTGGTCACCTCACCGCCGAACGCTTCTGTTGTATCAAGAACAAAGGCGAGGTCCGTCAGAAAGACCAGCAATTGTCGAGCCAAGACTAGCACAAGTCAGCACGTAGCCGTCCACAGTCCAAGGGACATACATCCGACACGATTCCGTCTGCCCACTCAGGTGTGGGGTATCCTCTTAGCTTGGAGTCGAGGTTGAAGATTACCTCAAGCGGGACGTCACAATGCTCTTTGTTGGGGCTTGCGTTGACGAAGGCTGCGCACGTTCGCCTGTTCTAAAGCAGCCCGTGCCTCACCACAGGCCTCTGATGGGGTGTCGTCGGAGCCAGGATCCAAAGGCGGCGTCGTTGACGCAGTAATGTGCCGGTGTTGCTGTTCTTTTTTGCAGGAACACTCCTTGAGCACTTGAAATAACAATGAGCCAATATGGTGTCATATGGTTTTCAGTTACACTCAAAAAAGCAGTCTGCTTGCGCGAATCAGTCAATTGTGACGTATTGTGGTTCGTTTACTGATTGACTCATCGTAGACATAAATTCGTCAATTTTCGTGATGGGTGCCGAAATTAGCTCCTGCTGTGGGAAGGATTCCACCACGGACGGCGCCGAAGTCACCGTTTCGCCGAAGAAGGTTCAGACCGCGACTCTGCAGAATGGTGAAAAGAGTGCTTTTGTTACGCGACTGGAGGAAGGCTTAACGGTAAATCTGATTCTTCAAGACCGAAGATCGCTGGAGTCGACGGTTAAAATGGATAGCTATACCAAAGCCCTGATCATCAACTGTGAAGTCAACGGGCACAAGAAAGTACGATCAATATTGGCGTCAGATGTGAAGCAAATCTTGCAGACCAAGCAGCAGTTGCGCCGAGTGGAGAGTCGAGCGAATATTGACGACATTGAGCTGTGGGTTCCGGGAAAAATCTTCATACAGGTGTGCGGCTCTTCACCTGCAGAAGAGCGGCAACTGCATCCCACTGTTTTTCCACAACGCGGAGGACAAGCAGAGTTTCGTGGCCGCAGTGCAGGAGTCGTGGGAGATGTGAGAAGTTACTTATCCTTCGTCGATTTTATCTTTAGACGATGGAGAAGGGAGGGAAAACATATCGTGCAGCACAGCAGCGTCAGCAGACACAGCGTGACAATGTAGAGGCTGGAAATTACCAACAGCGGGGACCATGCCAATCTGTCCAAACACGTTACCCGTATCTCCGGCACGTCAACGCAGGTCTCTGGGTAGTGCATAGAACAAAGCCGCGCTGTGCACTCGGAGCAGCGACCTTTCGATGCTATGACGACCTGTAGTCATCGTAAGTCACGCCCTCGGGATATGAATCACCTACAGTGAGAGTCTCGTTTGTGGCACCGCAGATGCAGTGGCAGAGATTGCCATAGTCGGCAGCCACTCGCAGAGCCAAAAGGTTAACAACGCCATACATGCGCATTATTCTCATTTTATAATAGGGATGTCGGGTCCGCCTAAGAAGTTTGTCGCCGGAACCCTCATATGGGTTCCGTGCGATGATCACGTGTGGAAACGGGCGGAAGTCGTATCGGCAGACGACAAGGTGGTCATAAGGACGGCAGACCAGAATGAAACGGTCTTAAACCCCAAGAGTCCTGTGCATCTGCAGAACACGCAGGAGATGGGCGAAGACGGTATCACTGGCTTGGACGACCTGACGCAGTTGATACATCTCCACGAACCTGCCGTCTTGGATTCACTTGGCACGCGGTTCGACATCGACAGGATCTACACCTACACAGGGCCAATTCTAATTGCTGTCAATCCCTTTAAAAGCATTCCAGGGCTTTATGATGAGAGGAACCTTCGTTTTTTCCTGGAGAACCCGCAATCCCAGCAGGCCAACTCCAAACGAATTCCCCATGTATTTTCTACAGCTGAGGCAGCCTATGTTGGGCTATGCTCTCGACGTGCATGTCAAACGATTCTGATTTCCGGAGAATCAGGAGCGGGGAAAACTGAGTCCACGAAGTTCGTGATGAAGTACCTGGCTCTGGCCGGAAGCCCCGATTGGGACAATCGCTCTCAAATCGAGAAGCAGGTACTACAGTCGAATCCCCTGCTTGAGGCCTTCGGTAACTCGAAAACGCTGAGGAATGACAACTCGTCACGCTTCGGGAAGTTCATTGAAATGCAGTTTCAACTCGAGAGAAACCGTCAGGGAGACGAATGCGGTCGACTGGCTGGAGCACGTATCCACACGTACTTGTTGGAGAGCGTCCGAGTCTGCCATCAACTCGAAGGCGAACGAAACTACCACACTTTCTATCAGGTGTGTACCGCATTTACCAAGGCCGTAGACGGCGTATACGAGTTTCCTCAAATTCTTGATGCTGCCGACTGCATTCCTATGAAGGTTGACCTCTCCAAATTTGGCACCTCGGACGAGTACTGCTATTTGACAAAGTCCTCCTGCAGTCGCCTCGCTCGCGTTGACGATCTGGAGGAGTTCGAGCTCACCATACGTGCCATGCAAACCATCGGAGTCCCTCCAGAGGAAATCCAGGCGGTATACAATGTGGTCAACGCCGTTTTGAGGGTCGGGAATCTGGAGTTCGCTCCGCACCCCGACTACAGCGACCAGTCGACCTTGAGGTCAGGACGTGAGGACGTCGAGATGGTCGCTTTGCTGTTGGGTGTGGAGGTGGACACTCTCATCGCTGCTCTCTGCATTCGGACGATTCGCATGAAATCTGAGGTGTACAAGAAGCCTCTAACGTTGTCTCAGTCTGAGGACACTCGAGATGCACTGGCCAGGGCACTATACGGAACCATGTTTCTAAAGATCGTTGAGCGAACCAACGCCAGCATTGGGTACCGAGATGACGTGTCGCTCTTCTGCGGCGTTCTGGACATCTTTGGCTTCGAATGCTTTGACACGAACAGCTTTGAGCAGCTTTGCATTAATTTCACCAATGAGAGGCTTCAGCAGTTCTTCAACACTTTCATTTTTAAGTGCGAGGAAGAGATCTACAAGAGGGAAGAAATTGTCTGGGACCCTCTCGACTTTCCCGACAACCAGGATTGCGTCGATATTCTGCAAGGACGACCGAACGGTGTCTTCCCAATGCTGGACGAAGAGTGCCTTGTTCCGCAAGGATCTGATATCGCATTCTGCAACAAGCTCAAACGGCAGCACGACTCACATCAACGTTTCTCGATCATCAAGACGAGGCCTGACTGGTTCATCATCAACCATTTTGCAGGTCCTGTCGAATACTGTTCTGACAACTTCCTTGAGAAGAACCGAGACGTGCTGAGTGCCGACATAGTGGACTGCGTGAAGGCTTCTGAGGACAAGTTCACCTCCGAACTCTTCACGCGATTCCTGGACAGAGGAGCTAAGAGCGAGGATCAGCAAAGCAAGCGCAAACAGTTGGTGACGGTGTCACTAGAGTTCCGACAGCAGCTGAACTACTTGATGGAGACGGTGGATAAGACTGAACCGCATTTCATCCGGTGCATTAAGCCAAACCCTCAGAATATGGCTGACCTCTACCATCGCCCATCAGTCACTGAGCAATTGCGGTATGGAGGTGTCCTACAGGCCGTGCAGGTGTCGCGGGCTGGCTACCCTGTGAGGCTGCCCCATGACGAGTGCTTTGCTGAGTACAGAGTGCTCCTCTCGCGTGAGGTTAGACTCCAAGCTGAAGCTGCACCTGATCATCGGACACGCGCGAAGATAATGATGGACTACCTGAATGACCGGCACAGTATCCCAAAACCACGGTTCTCTGATACTGCCTGGGGTGTGGGAAACTCCTTGGTGTTTTTCAAACACGAGGCATTCGAAATACTGTCCGCTGCTCTGGTAAGTCTAGTCTATCTCTCTCCTTCTCATATGCTCCCAGAGTCTACGTCGCTGCGAATGTGCGACAACTATCCAACGATGTTTCAAGGGCTCTCTCCAGAGACAGGCCTATCTCACGATGCGGCGTAATGCCATCCTCATTCAGGCCTTAGCTCGAGGACGACAGGCGCGAGTGCGCGTCTGTCGACTCCGACAGCAAAAGGCAGCAATGCGAATTCAGCGGCACCGTCGGATGTTTGTTATGAGACGCGAGTTTCTACGCATCAAGGACGCTGTGGTATTTATCCAGTCTGTCCAGCGGGGTCATAAGGCTCGAGTTTCATTCCGTGTTCTAAGACGGGAGCTGATGGCCCTGAAGATACAGCGGTCATATCGAATGAGCGTTCACCGACGCGCATTCCTGGCACGGCTTCGTGGCGCTCTGGTCGTTCAAAGCCTATGGAGGAGGAAGCTGGCCCTTCGCCAGCTGAAGGAGCTCAGAAAGAACGCTCGGGACACGACGCTTTTGCAGCAGCAGAAGGATGTGCTGACTGAGAAGGTTCGGCAGATGCAATTAGAACATGAGCGGATTGCTGAAGAGGCGAAGATTGCAAGTATTAAAGCTGAGCAAGAGAGAGAAGAAGCGACGAGGCGTGCAATCGAAGAAGCCACAAGAATCGCCATTGAAGAGGCGAAACAGAAGGCGTATGCTGAGGCGCAGATGCAAGCATGTGTAATGGGGCACAAGGAGAATCTGGTGTCTCCGGTTGACATGCAGGTGCTGTCGCAGAAGGACGAACAGATCGAGCTATTGCGGAAAGAAATTGAGCTCATGAAGACGAACCACGAGCAACAGGTGCGAGATCTCCAGGAACGACTAACTCTTGCCTCGACTGAGACACCCGCTTATGGAACCGTCACAGATGAGGATATCGAGTCCAAGAGGCTACAGCTGGCAGGGATCATCGAGAAGATCTCAGCGGCGCAGCAGACTTTGACAGATATTCAGGAGAACTGCGACGACAACGACAGGCTTCGCCGTAAGACGACTGCGTACCCAACACCGGCATCGGCAAGTGCTGTGCAGATTCTGAGGCAGGGGATCACCAATCTCTTCGGAGGAGGTGACCGAAGCAGTCGGCACCAGCACAATCTTGCATCTATGGTGCTCTTACGGCCCTCGCTTCTGGGGACTATGGGTATGCTAGAGGATAATCGCGGTCACGAGAAGACGCTGCTCTCTAGCGGGGAGCTGCGCCCCGTTCAAGAGGTTCATGACCTGGACTCGGCGATTACCTACATCTGTTTCGGTCGGGAGGATGAATGTCGCGACTATATTCTGTTGGCAGTTGGTGGGAAGGATGGGACTGTATACGTGTACCGATGCAACCGAACTGACATGGAGAAGAAGTCTTTCGACGAGGAGCATCCAGAGCTTTCCACAGGACCGGAGTCGGCAAAGCGCGAGCTGCGCAGTGGTTCGAGTTTTTCGGGTGCCGCCTACCAGCAACACATCAACTTCCACAGCAAAATGTATGGCCACTCCAAGGCCATCACGTCGATTTTTTTCTCGGCTGACGAGGATTATCTGGTTACCACATCTGTAGACCGGACGGTACGATTCTGGTCAGTGGAGTCGGGTGACATGCTGAAGGTGTTCTCAGATAGTTCACCAGCGCTGGTGGCTGTGTACTTGCCTTTCACTCCGAATCTGTTCGTCGCAGCTAACTCCAACGCTATTCTGCGCCTCGTCAACATCCAGAACGGTCAAGTCTTGCAGAAGTTGAAGTTCGAGTCGGAGGTCAGAGCAATGCGCTTTGATTACTACGGCGTCTACTGTATTGCGGGGACGAAAAGCGGATCAATGCACGTTTTGGAGACGCTTGACGGCTCCCAGCTCAAGTTCCGTTTCAAGATTGGACTTTCCAAGGCGGCTATCACCAACATCACTTGTTTTAAGCCCATGGAAGGACCCCCCTGTGTCGCCGTCAACTGTTGTGACTCTACTTTATCGCTGGTGGACTGCGTTTATACCGCAGACGCCCGGTTGCAGAACTTAACGGTCAAGCAGAGGTTGCGAATTCCGCAGTCTCTGCTTCCCTTACGTTCCTGCTTTAGCAGTTATGGGGGCGGTTGGTTGGTATCGGCTTCAGAGGATCGTGATGTTCACGTGTTCAGCATGGCGAAGAAGTCTAATTACAAGAACCTCTGTCTCCGTCACCACCAAGTACCAGTGCTTACCGTGGCCACGAACAAGCAAGGCACACTGCTGGTCAGCGCGGACAGCTGCGGGAAGATGGTGCTTTGGCGAAGATTCGATTTTTCTCACTTGCGAGAAGAAGTCGAGTGCGTGTTATGAGAACATGTATTCTACTAAGCGTTGAGATAGGACGAGTTCACATCGGGGTAAGAGAACATGAATTCATACGACAAATCAGGGCATGAAAGGCAACGCAACACGCAGCCCCGGCCCTTTGCGCGGTGCCGCCGCGATGGCGCCGCCACTGACTGGAACTCCCGAGTCCGTCAGACCGCAGGGATACAGGTAGGACACTGTGCGGTGACCGTCATTGTTCTTAGCATCTCGCGCGTTTTGCTTTCGGCAAATGTGGAAAAGCGTATTGATGACCTTGTTGCGCGCTTTCGCTTTGCGGACCTCCAGGTTAAGATCCGCCTCGTTGTTCATCTTCTGGATGAAATCTTGCTGTTGTTGCATAATCTGGTCTTGCAGGTTCTGGTTCTTCTGCCAGTCCTCACGGAATTTTTTCTCCTTGGTGTACGCCTCGTCAACTGTGCGTTGGTAGGACTTTAGCTGAGCGAGGTAGGAATCCACGAACGAGTCGAGTGCTTGGTGATACTTCGCGTTTTGTTCCTTCTGCAGCATCGTCATAGTGCCCACCCACTGCTCGCAGTCTTGGCCAGCGAACTCATGCAGGCGACGCAGTGTCGCCACCGCCACCTTTTTGTATTCCTCAAAGGTGATCTGCCCTCTGAGTCTGAATCCCCAGACGCGACTATAGGCCGCGATTTCATTGAAGTTGATCTTTCCGTTGGGATGGCAGATACGAGTCAACTGCTCCAGCAGTCCGAGCTGCATTACGTGGTGCCTGAGGACAGGCTCGAGTTCCACGATCTCCACCAGGCCGTCAGCATCTGCATCCATACATTTGAAAGCGGTTGCCAAGACGATCTGCGGGAGATAAGAGGTGCGTGGAACGTAGGACCTACCTCCATGCCTTCGTAGAGCTTCAGAGTGTCCTGAAGGGTCTCATCTTGAGAGAACGTCCGGTCTGTGAGACTGTGTTGTGCACCCATAGCGAAATGCTGCTTTCGGTGCACACGGTGAACTAAGCTTTATTGGGAGATAAACTGGGCCAGGGTGCGTTACACACTACTAATCATGAAGTATCTCTGGTGAATCTTAGGCGACAGGTATGACTAGCATGACACCATTTGTGCTGCCCAATATTCAGCCGATTTCGCGAACGTGTGCATGGGCTCGTCCACGTAAGGCATCTGAGGGAATCTCATGCAGGTCAACCCCGATCTCTCGAGATCGGCCGCCGAAGTTCGATGGGTGCCCTCAAGCGAGGAGAAGACAAGACTTCCATATGCCCGCTGAGTGGAATCCATTGCTTTCAGGTATCCTTGGCAGCGAGACCGGCGACTTTCAGAAGCTGGATGAATTCGAGGAGGGTGATCTGGATCATGCGGCGAACACAGATCCTGCGGCGCAAAGAATAATGGACGCCGTCGAACGCGACCTGCTTTTTCAGGATGACATCAGAGCCAATCTCCAACGCAAGCACCCCAAGCATATGATCAGCGAGGGGTACGGCATGGTCACCGTAGGAGGTCGCATGGGTCTCACGTAGATATCGGGCTTTCGCCTCTTCGCCCACGACCTTCCCTGCAGTCGTCTGTCACAACGCTGGTGTGAGTTGCCAAGGTTCATCAGACACAGATGGACGATGGAATATGGGACTTGCGGTTGTTAACATCCCAGTAAAACGCCGCTCGGAGGACAACGCCGTTGTCAGCCGATTTCTGCAGCCTGTCAACGACCATTTCCTTCAAACAAAGCTAGCAAAGTAGGTTTGTTTTTGCATACATTTTAATAAAAATGATTGGGATAATCTATCAGCTTTTTCCAGGGCTCTTTCGGACGACATGACTGAAAGCCTTTCAGTGGCCGATTCAAACCTCGAGAAACCGGCACTACAGGCCCTTCTGGGCTGTCCGTCGACATCGTCGCCGTTCCACGACTTGTTGACATTCAACCCTGCTAAAACTGAGGAGCTCTTGAAAGCTGGCGCCATATATCCGTTCCTGCTTCCAGCCGTGGAGCCAACGGTATTCAGTAAGCTCTTGGTTTGGTCGTGACCCAGTGTTCGGAGGCGACATGTCGCCCGCACAGCAGATGCCCTCCGCCGTGGAGGAGCTTTGGGAATTCCGCCCTATGGATATGCTTGTCAGAGAAGAGGCAGCGCTGACGCTTACCTGCAGCTCGTCAGACGAACTGCTGTCACACATGCTCTGGGGTGAAGGCGGTTCGTTTACTGACTTCACCTACGAAAGCAAGGTTATCAAGTACCCCCACGGTAAGCCATGGCCCGACAAACGGCACACCTTCTTAACACTCGAAGATGGCTGCGGGTTCCTTGTTTTCGGCGGGGAAACCATCCACCGTACGGCGTACATCCACGACTATACCCTGGCCAACGATCTATGGAGATATGACGTGCCCTCGAGGGGTTGGACGCGCATTGAAGCGGGGGGGCGGGCACCGCCTCCCCAGATGGGTGCTCTGGGCATTCTACACAACCGCACTGTCTATGTCGTTCAGGGCATGACAGCCCAGGACCTGACGGTCGAGTCCGAACGGCCAAATATGAACACGCAGTACGATATCTGGGACAAAGACTTGCAGGAGGCTTCATACTACGTCGGCGCAAAGAAGGCGACCACAGGCTTTTTTGGTGACAACTACTGGAAGGGAAAGAGAACTAGGAAACCCGCCGTGGACAAGGGCATGGTCCTTTGGCGTATCGATCTCGATGCCAAGTCCCCAGCCTGGGAGGAAGTGACTACGCAGGGCGGGTACGTTCCTGTTGCGCTGGCTACCTGCAGCGCAGCCGCGCGGGCGTCTCGGAAGGCAGCCGGACTGCCGTTCGACTACTTCCACCCAAGCGCCACCGAATGCAAAAGCATGATGCCCAAAACACGCGGGTGCTGTGTGGCTCTGTACCAGGATAAGCTCTACATCTACGGTGCTAACCCTCCTGGGTACTTTCGACCGATCGTCTGGATCGCCGTGTTAGACCTCTTCACCCTCCGTTGGCGCTGGATTCCTCTGCCGCCTGGTGCCGCCTACTGGGCTAGGGGAGTCGTGTTGGGAGAGAAAGTGTGGTTGCTCTTCGGGACCAGCACGCTTTCTATGTTCAGCTTCGAGGACGAGACCTATCAGTCTGTGGCTCTCCCCAAGAAATGGAGGAACGTCCTGCGACCGGGATCCCAAATCACGGTTCTAGAGTCGCCGCAGCTCCTAGAGTATCGTGGTTTCGTGCGCACCTCAGACAGAGTAGCCAACCGCTTCGAGCTGCGCATGAACCTGTTGGTATGGGGGGGCGTAGACAAACGCGGCATCTGCACCAATAAGCTTACACGAGTAACAATCCTCATCCCGGAGGTCATGCGAGAAGCACTGCTACCTGTGCGGGTGCACTCACACAACCCCCTCAGCTATCCGCTGGTAATCGATGTGGAACCACTGTGTGGGATGAGCAACGAAAAATGGACACACCTACTGGAATCGACGCTCTATCTCAGAGAACACATGGATCAGGCGGAGCGACGGCGGCTGGAGAGGTGGATGGTGATTGCACCGATGCTGTGCCTGAAGTGGCAGTCACGTCGCACCCGCGAGTCGTCTCGTAGTTTAATTCGGGTTCGTGACAAGACTCCAGACCAAAAAGCTGAGGCTGGCGATCGACTGCTACAGCAGCTACTGCAGCTGGTAAGTTCCGGCCTGGACGCTAACACGCTATTTGCGCCTCGTAGCCGTGTGCCCATCAATGCACCGTCCATGACGCTCCAGAAGGCCCTCAACGAAATGTGAGCCCCTTCCATAGACCTCACACAGTTACGTACTCGACCACGACCGAACCACACTACTGACGCTGCGGCTGATGCATGATGTCGTTCGCGAACGGGGAGACACCATAAACTCCCTCGAGGGAGAACTACATCGCACGCTAGCGCTCACAACAGAGGACCGGCAGCGTATGCAGCTGACTACGCAGACGGCAATGGTGGAGGTCGGCAGAATCCGAGAAGACTATCGGCAGTTCGTGAGTCGCGAGGATGCCTCTCACACAGCTCGAGTGGCATAATGAAAAGACGGGAGGAACACCGGACATCACCGTAGAGAACATAAACCAACTTCGTTAAATCCTAAACTTCACGAAGATACTCCTTGAAGGCTTGGAACTCCTCGTCTACTAAACTTCACAAAGCATACTCCTTGAAGGCTTGGAACTCCTCGTCTACTAAACTTCACGAAGCATACTCCTTGAAGGCTTGGAACTCCTCGTCTACCATGTCCTGCAGCTCCGAGAAAAAAGCTTGAGCTTTCTCTGGGTTGCTCTTCATAATACTCGCGAACATGGTCGAGGCTTCCAGCATGTGACCCTGCATCTCCTGCTCAACTTGCTTAACAGACTTAGAGGTGAAATGGGCGGCCATCGGTTCTTGATTGGTGTCAAAGAATTCCTTCATGATTTGCACCGCCGACTTCACACCTTTGGCTTTCAATGTAACATTAGCAAGCTCAAGTGCCTCGGTGTACAGAGCCGTCACAGGGCGAGAGGGGTTGACCATCGATAATATTCAGAATTGCTCATTGTTACGCAAACCCCACATCCTTTTCACCACAAGCCACAACGTAGTTCCAGCGCAGTCTGTAGCTTCCGAGGGTCCGCACCGATGGTCATTTCCAGCTGTTCCAGATTGAGACTATCGTCCTTGACCTTGAACAGACTGAAGGTGGGAAGCGGCGTGCCCGTGTAGCCACACTGAAGCTCGGCGTCCACGTCTACCTTCACGAACAGTCCGTCAAACTCTTTTGCCAGTCGCTCCACTGTAGGGGCCACTCGCTGGCAAGGCACACACCAGGTGGCATGGTAGTCCACTACCAAAACCCGATTCTCGAGGAGGGCTTGGGCCTTCAACGTGTTCCAGGTGGACTGGGAGTCCACCACGGTAACTGGGGAATCTGAAAGCTGGGCTCCCCCCACTCGTGCCTCGACGTTGGTGGTCTTGCCGAGCACATGCCGTTGGATCAGGTTCCACAGATACTTCGCGACCAGGGACAGGACTACGAATACCTGCCAAGGACTAAAACATACACCTCCAATGCAACAGGCCATTCTGCGATTTATCGGTGTGTTTTTATGGGTGAGGGGCTGCCACTCGATACTGTTGTCTCTGCCCACACTACATGACTGCCTAAAACGAAATATTACAACCTGCTATCCCATGGTGCTTGTCAGAGACCTCAACTCCAAAACCCGGTCTATCCTCAATGTTGGATACGTGCACGACAAGAAGTGGTTCTTCGAGATGAAGAAGGGTTCGGCCGGCCCTACCTACACTCAGACTGTTGCTGATGGCGTGGACAAGTTCCCAGTCGTCACCAGTGTGGTGCGTGCGCCATTAAACAAGGGCTCAGTTATGGGCAAAGTCGGAGGAGACGGTAGTGGGTTTGTTGAGGTCCGCATGCCTTTGGTTGCCGGAGTTACCGGTACTGGCAAGCTCACGAAGTCGATTAACAAGGAGGGGTCCGAGACTTTCGACACGGACGTTAACCTTCAGGTGAAGGAGGGGCCGCTTGATTTGACCCTCGCCCTGAAACCCGTGTCTGGAAAGTGGTCGGCCGATGCTGGACTTATGGAGACGTTTAACTGCCGCATGGGAGGAAGTATGCAGGTGGGGATCGCCGGTTCTGTGTCGGGGGAAATGGCGGAAGTTAGCGGATCTCCATCTGCAGGACTGTCCTTCGGACCTCCTGAGTGCTGCGCAGGTAACGGAGCGTGGAAGGTGATGCTAAACGGAAATACCAAGAAGGTTACGTCTTCTTTCTGGTCCCGTACTGAGTTGGCGGCCTTGAAGCCAACAGAGGTGGCAGCGGAGGTCTCCTATGACTTGGAGACGAAGGCAATAACCTCCAGCGTCGGAGGCCATGTGTTCTTCACGGCGGACAAGTCTTCGAGTTTGAAGACGCGTCTGACCGACAGTGGGAAGGTGGCGACGGCATACTCCCAGAAATTGGACAACTCTCTCAACGTTACGGTGGGAGCAGAGGCCGACCTGCGCAAGGAAACCGTCTGTTATGGTATGAAGCTTTCCTTCTCGGCGTAGAATTCGTATAACCTTTCACCTCAGGTGAATCTAAACCACAAATACGTACGTAGCTATAAGAAGGACTGAGGCAGTCAGCAGCATGCCGTTAATGAGCTTGCTAACGTCTTTGTTGGCTTGGAAAAAGTCCTTCGGCGACTGACAACTCAGCATTACCTTACGCGCCAGATGAGAACAGACCGCCACGATAACGCCGAGAAGCAGCATAACACCGGTTTGGGAGACACTCAGATCCTTGGTCAGGGCTGCACGGAGTAGGAAGAATGCTTCTGTTATCATGAATAACTTCACTCCGGGCAGGCAGCATCCTAGGGCTTCCCAGACTTCTTGGAGCGCCATTTGGAAGGCGCTGCCTGCGTTGTGTCTGTCAGTGTGTTTGCAAGTCAGTGCAAACTTCTCGGGCAGCCCCATAGACTGACGAACGAAGTAGGCGCACGGGAACTGGAATCGCCGTTCACTATCTGTCCGACAAGGTAGCGGCTTCCAGAACTCGCCACATGGCGGGCGGAGTGTCGTCACCAACTGCATCCAAGAGGACCATTCCACTGGCAGAGGCACGGTAGGCAACAGTATTCCAGGTATGGCCGTAACCGTCATGACGTCAGGTGGTTGATCCAACTGGCATCGGGTTGGGCGTCTCTGATGCTCGCAGTTTCGTGACGTCTCCAGACAGACTCGGCAGGCGGATACCGTCAGCGGCGACTGCTTGCACGGCGTACGGAAGGGGAATGTGACGTTGGAATGACCAACCCACTGCCTTGGCGGTGTGGATTTTACTGCTGGCGCGGACTCGGACTCCACAATGCAGGTCGTAGGCAGCAGAAGCACCGCTCGAAGCCGTCGTGCACTCCAGCCTCGTTGCTGGCAGCGCACTGCCCGCATGATTATCTTCAAAATCACCTGGTTTGAAGAATGACATAGAAACGATAGTCAATATATCGTTGGACAGCAAGCAACAAGGCAAACTTTGCTTCAGCAGGATTTCTTTGGAGTCGGAATCTCAGATGCAATGGGTTTCTAATTGGATTACCCGCCACAGATGACGGGCCCTGCGCTCATCCCGAAAGGGAAGGCGGATGACGCACCTTACTCGGCTGGCCTCCACAGCTCTCACAGCCATGTTGTCTTCGGACACTTGAAAGCGCAACAGCAAGAAAAACCAAGCCTCATTGTTCTCCAGTGTGCGTTTGAGGGAGGCTTCCAGCAGGTCAGACTTGAGAAACTGCCAACGGTACCCGTTGGAGTTGACCACGCCAATGGAGTCAACCGTAATCACTAGCAGCTCAGCAGCATGATGCCTGCGTGACTGTCGTGATGGCAGCGGCAGAGCGAACATCACACCCGGTACGCTAAGTTTCAGGGACGAAACCAGCGCGGCCACCAAGGAAGACGCCAAGTCGTACCCTGTACAGTCCTCTCGTGCAAAGCTCCGAGCTGGACGCATAGTGGCGACCATTGGAAGCGATATGAGCTGATTCAGGAATCCGGCGCTGATTTTGGTGCAGCAGATCAGACACGACCCGGGGAATACGCCCAAAAGAGACAGGAAGCCTGATAAGACGCCCCCACAGACGCCTGTACAAGCCGCTCCTACCTTGGCACTTGTTGATGGGACACTTCCCTCTTGGTTCATTCTGTACGCTAAGTCTTCTTCGGCAACGAGAAACCCCTTGCGTGGCTTGCAGACGCAGTGCGCGATGCTCACCGCGTTTTCCAGTCCGAAATGCTTGCAGCCTTTCCAGAACCCAATAGGGATGTTTTTGGGAGGCAGCTCGTCTCGGCCCTCTCCGGCGGCGCGCGCCGCCAGTTGGGGGTACAGTACATACTTTCCGGTGTTCGACAGTCGGTGGAAGAGGTTGAAGCAGCTGCCCGTTATTCTGGTCGAGCACTCAAACGCTCCCGAGCAAACGCCAACCAAGCCAAACTTCACACTTCGTCCGCAATACAGACAGCACTGGCCTACTTGACAGTTTTGCCGGCAAACTTTGAACGCGTGAAAACAGGCGTCACGCCCGTTGAGGCAGCCGGTCAGCACTCTTCGGATGACCAGAGCCGGGTTGCCCAACATGTCAATAGCGCCCAATACCTTATGCAGCTGCTTGGCACCCTCCGTGGCGTACCGGATGACTACGTCTTCAATTAACTCGTCGGCCGACCCGCACAAATCCGTTGCTGAGAACTTCGAAAAGACAATCTGCGCATCGCTGATGGCGGCGACCAGGTCTAAAGCGGCGTACGCCGCACGAATAACCTCATTCTTAGGAAGGGAATCCGTTTTAGTGGCGTCAGAGGGGTTTGATACGTTTACGACGAAGGCCAGCTTGGCAATTTCAAACCCCGAGATGAACACCTTCAAGTTGACAGACGAGCGATACAGCACCGGGCCGTGTAACGCGATCCACTCCGGACCTCCAGGATTTTCCTGTGCTTCCTCAATTACACGGATAGCTGAGTTGAAGACCTCCAAGTCGATGGACTGCAGGGCATTGTCAACGACGAACAAAAGCTGCCGAACGATGACCATGCTTACATGTATGGACATCGGAGCCATGTCTACCTCCAGCTTGGGGAACTCTATCAAAGTCGCACCAGCAGTGACTGTCGAGGTCGACGACCGCAGGAGCATGTCGAAGTGTGCGACCTTCCCGTCCGCTAGGGAACGCTTACCGGCAAAGTTGCCGGTTATGGGGCGTAATATCGTGTCGCAGCGCGTTGTGGGGCTGGAATCCGCCTGCACCCATCCAAGGTCCACGGTCATCAGCACCTCCTGATCGCCAAGCATCTGGTAATTCAAGTCTAGGTTCTTGAGTGACACGTACAGCAGTTCGACTGGGACACTCGAGATGATGGCCACACCAGCCCCCTCTAGCGAGAACGTGATGCTCGTGTCGGAGTTGAAATCCAGCATTGGCATCTTCTCCGCTGGCGATTCCAGGAGGTACTTCTCAACAAGCAACCCGTCAGGCATGTTCTGCCCTAGGGTGGCAGCCGTCACGGAGAGCACCGTGGACGTGCGGGCTGTAGGGCTGGTGTTGGGCAGACTTTCTGGATGGCCGCCAATGTACTCCTGCACGTGGTCAGGCAGGGTGCCCTTGTACTCCTGGAAGACTACCCACTTGCTGCCTGTGACGATCAGGAAATGTGCGAGAATCAGTAACGGGCCACTGTTCTGCCAGTCAGGAATCACGAGTACCAGGCTGGTCCCTGAATGAGCAGTGCTCCCTCCACTCACGAGTGCGCTTGTGTCTGCCAGAGAAAATTTCGTACGGGTCTATATGGGCAGCGATGCCTTCCTGCCGGCGCCGGTCCATCCACTGACGCAGCAAGTGACTTGGTGGACCTCCCCGGTGCGTGGGTTCGGAGGAGTCATGTCCGGTGTGACCAGTCTGTGACGTTTGGTCCGAAGTGTAATCAATGGCCCAGATGTCCAAAACCTTCGGGTTGCCGGAGAAGAAACTGAACCAGGCAAACGTGGTGCTCCTCTCCTCAAGCAACGCTTGAGCGCGTGCCACATGATGAGCGTTCTGACTGTCGAGAAGGATGTGAAACTGTGTGCGGAGCTTCGTGTCTTGTGGAGGTAGAGGTATCATCAGTTGTACTCCCTCCTGGCTTACCCCTAGAGGAGTGTTACTCAGGTTGACGAATCGGAACTCAGGGACAGTGGGGGTTGAAAACCGCAACAAGCGGCAACCGTTTACAAGGCTGACTTGCACCTCCGTTATCACCAGACTGGATGCCCGTCCCAGAGGTTCGCCAGGATGCATTATTTGCAGCTGCGTGGACGTGGACACGTCGACAGGCACAGACCACATAGTAACGTCCTGATCGATGTCGATGCTAGGCGACATGGTTCCTCGGTCCATCATTGGCCTCATGACCTTTAAAAAGTACTCCTCGGCGTCAGGCACTCCTGACAGCTGAATCATGACTCGGCTGCAGGAGAGCTGCGGGTGGAATTCCAGATACCCAAGCGCTGGGACTTTCATATACCCAGTAAGGTGGCCAGAGGTGCGTGGCATCAGCCTAGAGTCTGCTAGAATGTAGGGGTCTTCCCGGATCCACATGGGGTTGGACTTGTTGTTGATGAGGGTGAACGCGGGATGGATGTCCACGACGGTAGTCCGGATGAACGGAGAGCTCGCCGGGTACATGCTAACCGCGTACGACAGTTGTGGCTGCCGGGTGGACCTGGGCACAGTAACGATGTTGACCTCGCCGTTGCGCACAGTGAACGGTTTGCTGATATCTTCTTTAGTCCCCCAAAGGCGGAAGACGCGCCCCAAATCCACGCGGCCGTAACGGTCGTGTTGGGCTATGAGGTTGACATTGGGCACACGCAACCTGCAGGACGACCCGTACTCGTTCGACAAAAGGCTACGACTAGTGGCGGCAACTGTCATTTGGGCGATGTCGTCAGCGCATATGGCTACCGGGTATTCATTGCGGTTAGATATCCATGCGGGAGCAAAGAGCGCTGCACGAACGATGCTGCTGCGGCCACTCAATCGAGTCACGTGCTTCAGGTTGCTGGGGAGGAATCGGTCGTTGGCCAGAGGACTCACCTCGAGGGTGAGCGTAAGCGCTTGCGAGCTGCGAATAGCGGTAGTGTCCACAGATGTCCGTCTGGACCACCATTGCAAGGGGCAGAACGATAACTGCCGGAATACGGACTCAGCAACCTCATCCGCGAGTATGGGCTGGCTAATCATGACGTCGTTTGGCTCAAGGAGAGTGACGCAGAGCATTGGAGTTATGTGCGGAAGCACAACGTCAGCACCGACACCCAAGCGGATGTGGCGCCCTCGGCTCAAGCGTGTCGTCGCGTCGTCGCCCATCAGGTTCTTCACATCAACCACGTCCTCCTCAGTGGTCGTGCTGGCCAAATACTCCTGCACGAAAGGCAGAACGACAGTCTTGATCTCCAAAGGGTCGTCCAGCTTGTGAAGAAGACACGGAACGGGGAGCCGACAGGCGAACTCCATGGCTGGTGTCAGACAAACCTCTCGATAGAAGCCGCGAGCTGGAAAGAGTGAGACAATAATTGACAGAAGAGGCACCTACTGGCATTCTTCTTTCTTAGAGACGACAGGACAGCCAAAGTAACCGCCAAGGTGAAGTTGTCTGAACCGCGCGTCAGATTTACGCGACCAGATGGATAGGTGTTCAGGTTCATTGACCGCTCGTCCGTCTCGTCATCCTGGAGACGACTCTCACATGTCCCCATCAGGCGCAGTACGGACGGATCCAGCAGTAGCTCACCCTCAGAACCCTCGTCCAGAGTAACCAGCAGTTCAGTGCTACTGCCGAAGAGCCACCAGAGCGGCAGGGGACACAGGGACTCAGGAGGGACATGGACCTGCGTCTTGCCTGCAAAGGGTCCCCTTCTGATGGCTGAGATGCCATCTAACACGAAGGAGGAAAACGTTATCCACTTTCGACTTGGCTTATCGCGAGAAGCCTCAGACGCCGCAACGTGCACGCTTTCGGGCTCAGTAGCGGCAGTAGCGAACACATCCGAGTGAAACCGCGGCTGCACGATTACCGCACAGCCAGAGAGATTACGAAGGCCAGTCTGGGCGGTCAACACGACTTGACGACCGTGGGGGGTGGCGGGGGTCAGGCCCCGGATGAGCACATCGAGGTAACTCCTGCTTTCTTGAAGGGCGCGGAGTCGGAGAGTGACCACGGTGATGTTTCCTGGGGTCCAATCCACCCATGCAGAGGGCAAGATGTATACCTGCCGATCCAGCTGAATGAGAATCTTGAAATCGCCCATCTCAGCAGCCGTCAAACTAGTCGCCGACCCATCCTCCACCAGCTTCACGTAGCCGTCCACCCTTATGCCTATGACTTGTCCTAGGGAGTTGGCGATGGTTGCGGGACCTCTAGAGGGCTCGGAAGCCAGAACTCCGGGCAAGCCGCCGGACGGTAGAAGTCTTGACAATGCACGCGTCTTGAGAGTTGCGTAGCTGACCCCTGGCACCATTGACTCGAAGTCCAACGCCTGTAGCAGAGGTTTGAGAACGTCAAAGCCCTCGTTCACCCGGAAGTGGTAGACGTGCGATCCAGTGTCCAGCCCAAGAGACACAAACCCGGGGTACACTACGTGTCCTAAGCCATCGCTATCCTGGGCTATGAGCCGCTCCAACGCGCTAACCTTCATGCTTTCACGTGCTTGATGGTTGACGATGACGTAACGGTACATGGCCTGCTGCAGCGTGTCCAGCACGGCCACGCTCAGGTTGACGTTAATCCAGGACATCGCAGACACAACTTCCAACGGATGCTGAGGAGCAATCTTACCAGCGACGTACGACAGCACGAAGGGCTCTACTAGAGACATGTGTCGCGCCTCGTCTGGAATCTTGTAGTCGACGGAGACGGTGATGTCTCCATGAAGTACTATCCAGGCCGGCGCACGGTTATCCAAGTTCTTGTCGCTGTTGAGGAGCTCACGTCTCGCTTCCGTCACCCCTTTGTTTAGTATCGACTCGAACTGGCCTCCCTGCTTTCCTTCGCGAGCGGAACCACGAAGGGCGCGTCCTATGCGTCTCAGAAGCGCTTGGAACCGTTTATGAGTCTCAATGTATCGCTGCCGCTTACGAATCCTCGTGAAGTTCATGGGGTTCTGAAGTTTATCGTAGTCAAAGGAGACGCTCCTCATGTTTTCTGCATTGTAACTGCAATCCAACAGTCGTGCGTAATGAGCCATTCCAAACCACCAGTCACGCTCCAGGTTGTGAGAGGCGACATAGGGGGATCTGATGACGAGATGCAACCCTGCTGCGTCCACCAGTGCCACCATCAGCTTATCCGCGGACTCCTGCGTGTATCCGCCTTTCAGCACAACAACCAAAGACTCCAGGGTGACATCGACTTCAATCTCAAACGCCAGAAGGCACAACGGCAGCCCACCAAGCACGACAGGCTTCTCGGGGGCGATTAGGACGTCGTTTCCCCCCTCGTCAGAGTAGTTTTCACCAGTGCTGGCTCCCTCCATGGACGTTTCTGCGGATTCTGGGAATTGGTTGGCCATGGTTGCACTGAACGCATGGCCAATGGAGACGAGCGTAATCAGATCCAGCAGATTGGGAGATGTCAGATTCACATGAATGGGGTCCACATGCACTGAGATGTAAAATCCCTCTCGGTGGTTGGGCATGAGAAACCCCCTGGAATGCCGGGCCAGCAGCGACACTGACCTGTTGATACCGTTCAGTCTTTCGAAGAACATGATTGGCGTCGGGAAGAATAGGGTGCCAGAGAGGGTCGCTCTGAATGGCTGCAAGACTGGAGAGTCGTTGAGGATCTTCTTCCATGGCAGGTCGCGCAAGGAGATTGCCGAAGCCGCCTCAAGGTTGGTGAAGGCCAGGGCAACGTGATCGATGTCAAGCGTGATATCCACACGGGACGGACAGAAAAACGCAAGCGACGGACCAATAACGTTCTGTCGGAATAGAGAGTGCACAGTGGGAAAGCTGTCATCCGGTTCGGAGTGCAGCCACGGAAGGAGGTCATCCAGGCTAGAGTCGGTTCGGGTAGGCGCCTGGGGCAGCTCGAACTCCACGCGTTTGCGTGGAGATGTCTCGGGGCGACCTAGAAACCATCCATGACCAGGAGGTAGTCGAACGCCGGTCTGACTTGGGACGGTGTAGTGAGAAGCTTTGGCGTCCATGGAGAGGCTGGCGTTGAAGACCAGGCACCTAGGCAGGGGCACCGTCCCTGATCGTAAGAAATTCCAACCCGAGAAGCGATCTGTTTTCGGAGGAGACGGAGGCCTACACGGCGCAACGGAGATCAGAACTTCGATCTGCTTCATTCGGAGGTTAATACGAGTCGACTTGGGAACTTGTTGTTGGTCCGTGAGCATCTCACTCTGCAGCTGACGCTGTAGTACAGAGTCGTCCGCATCATCGGCTAGCAAGGGTGCAGGTTCCTCGCTGACCTCGCTGACCTTAGGCGCTGCTTCTCGCAAAAGACGCAGGGCTACAGTCGAGACAAGGTCCAGGTACTCCCACATCAGTACCACCCGCAACGGGCGTACAAGCAACGCAAGATCCTGGACCTTGCTTACGAAGTCGACATAAATGCTGAAGTACAGGAAGGGAGCTGTGATGTCTGACGCCAAGAAAGCCGCCGCTTCGCAGAACGATAGGGAGTTGATGTCTACCAGCCCCGATTCCAGCTCGATGCAATGCGAGGGCACTCGCTGCCGCCGAACCCCCCGGAGGAGGCACCTCAGCGGTACGGGAGACAGCCCTGAGAGGTCTATCACCTGCAGGTTGCCAACTGCCACCTGGGAGGACATCGTCTGCGACTTCATGTCAACGGAGGACGATAGTGCCAGCTTCGTGACCGACACGCCTAAAATCGCCCTCGAGAGGGGTGAGTCGCCTGTGTCGGCGACAGTCGTGAGCCTGACGTCAACTTCCAGAATGGACACATGGACTTCGAGAGAGCCGAGGAACGCTGGAGTCAAGCTCAGGTTTTCCAAAGGCTGCATGTTTAGGAGCGATGAATCTTCCGAGGACATCGTAGAAGTCGCAGGAGGCGTGTGTGCGTCCCGAACGCTGTCAATTGCCGCCATCGCTAGGTCCAGGTCTGACAGCACGAGATCTGTCAAACTTACTGCGTACTGCACGAAGCTCTCGTCCACCACTACACGCAGCGAGTCGCGCCAGTAATCCAGGTGCAGCGTGGACACGTCTCTTCGAACGGGATCGTGGCATACACGCACAATTATGTTGTCATAGGAACTCTTCTCGAGGATAACTCCGCAGGCAGGGGCCGCTGAAATGAAGGATCCACTGCGGGCCCTTGCGAACGCAGCGAAAAGAGTGTGATCGATACCTATTGATGACAGACATTCTCCCGCGTCGGTGAAGTGAGCGAGGAACAGCCCTTCAATACGCAAGCGAATCTCGTCAGTCACCTCAGCCGCGGCGATCTCGGCGGTGTACACGTCTCGGGTGGGCTGCACATCAGACTGCAGTGACAGGCTGTCAATGGACAGACATAGAGCCTCCTTGGCCTGGAAAATATAGCAGACGTATGAGTGAAGGCACCTACCAAGTCTCCTGAGTCCTTAGTTATCAGTACGGCAACAGGCTTCCCAAGTTGGACCTGGAAGTTAAGGTTGACGTGCGAACTGGAGCCAGCGCTGACGCGACCTGCGTACAAACAGCCCCAAGCCGCCAGTTGAAGGGTTAGTCGGTCAACAGCCTCCTGGGTCTGCATGGAGTCCATGACCTGCATAGCGATCAGAGCCAGGGCCCCGAATTGCACCAGTCGGCTTGGATCGGCTATGATTGCAAGCGGTTCGTTGGTTTGCAGAATCATGGACATGGGTGAGTGGGGTGGCGCCACGAAGGTGCTCAGTTCCAGCTGCACCTTCAGCACCGGTGTCATCTTCTTAATGGCCTGTCGAGTCAGTCGTGCTTCGTCGCCCGATGGCCATTCTCTCCCCAAAGCCCCACGGCTCACCACCACAGGGTAAACGTCCACGGTGGTGGGCTTCAGGTCAGCCAGCACAACTCGTAGCGGGTACACCTCTACGCCGAGCCAGAGTTTGAATCGAGCCGTGTCAGAGTTGACCACCAAGTGGACAGCGTCCAGGGCCGCTTCGAGGCTCTTCGTGATCAGCCAGTCTTGCGGCGCCTGCTGGGGAACGGTGATGGCGACGTTCACACGGAGAAGGCTCAGGTCCAGGTAGAAGTCCGCGCCGGTTGTTAGAGGGTTGAACTTGACCACTTGGTCAGACGGGATGTCATCCAGAATCGCAGAGACTGAACGCATCAATGACTCCTCGAGCTCGTCGCTGGCCGCTCGTCCGAACCACCTGGCGAAAAAGGACGCCTTGGAGGGCTGGAGGGTACTTTGCGCCACTTGCACCTTTTGAACAGCCTGCCGCTGAAGGAAGTTAACGGCAGCGGAACTGTATTGCATCTGGTACTCCTCCATCAGTCTGGTGTCGTCTTCCGTCTGGTGGGTTGGGTCCAGGAGTCTTCTGCAAAAAGCAGCTTGATACTGGTGTGCCTCCTCTGGGGTGCTGCGGCTGTGTTCGACTAGACTTGTAAGCCCTTGTTGCCAGTTTAACCAGAGACCCAAGCTCCCCTCGAACCAGCGGATCAGCCCAAGTAATTGTCTGATGTCAGCCTTTGCTGCCAGATCCTCGAGATGGATGTCTGCGCGTGCCACTGGGAAGAGACCTGGGGCACCTGTACTGTCGCTCCAGAGTTTCACTAAAGGCTCCTTGTGGGCCTGCGGAAATGGCAGCACCGACAGATCAAGTGAGAGCGATCTAGGCTCCAGCACCCACCAGTGACACAGGCCATTGATGAGTTTCTCTATGATAACCTCAGCGTGAGGCACCTCAGAGGGCTTAAATCGCAGCTGTCGTCTTATCAGGTCACCAATGCGGTCGGACTCCGAGTCCTTCTCAAACATTTCCGTGATCGGGTCAAAGTCAACCAAGGGAGAGACCCTTACTGGCTCCTCCACCTGAGCAGCGGCACTGCACCAACCGTCAGGTTTTACTGTTTCCGCCGCGTCGAAGAACACTTCCTCCTCCTCCGTTATGCAATGCGCTTCAAGCAAAGATCTGTAAGGAGGACTGCATCTCAAATCAACAGGGATGTCCTTGAGGCAGACGACCACCGCGGGGAGTGCGGCATCCTCCCCACCTACCTTGTCCGATGCTCGAAAGTTGCACCATCCACACGCGGCGGACTCCACTTCGGTCATAGAAGAAGACGACCCCAGACTCTGCATGGACCGTGAGCCCGAAGATCTCGTGCGCCTCGTAGCGTGTATCTCGCGCTCTAGCCGGCTTCGCCGCAGACGGAGGATCTCGTCCTCCGGCTTGAGCTGGTCGATGTAGATCCCAAGTCCATCAACTGTCACCGTCTCACAGAGAAGGTTCCACCTCACAGAGTGATCGAGCGACCTGAGAGAGCGATTTGGGCCCTGGTTCTTCACCGTCAGCTTGTGAATCCGGGCACCCATCGCTAGCGGAGCCACTGACGTATCTTCCACGCGCACCTCCACATCTTCGATTTCAACAACTACGTTGTGGGCCAGCCTTTGTATGACTTTCCAGAGGAAACCGCCTTCAAGGGGCAGTGATGAGAACCCCTCAAGGCCTTCTCCACTCATCGCTTCCTTTGTGGCTTGGATCTGGCTTAGGACTTTGTGTGAGTCCCAGAAAGATGGTGGCACGCTGTCCATGACCAGTAGCACGTTTTGCACCTTGATGTTGGTGGTGCCGTAAAGGAGGTTGGCAATGGGGATTCTTACCCCAACGCGGCCTATGAAGGAAACGTCGATGCTCAACGGCACGCCCAGGGCCGCCAAAATAGTTTGGTTGAACTGGAGTCTCTCCAAGCGCAGCTCGCCTCTGAGCAGCGGCAGCAGACTCACCTGATCCTCCTGGATAGGGTCTACGAACTGACGGATCAGTGGGTTCAGTTTGGCAAGTAGCTGTGCTACAAGACCCATGAGCACTCGTTTGTGTGCAATGGGCAGATTCCACTCCACCTGGACTGACTCAACGAGAAGAGCGAAATTTCGCAGACTTGTTTATAACGGTGTGCTGGCATCTAAGATGCAGAGAGTTGCAATCATGTGGGCGCCCAGGCCACCGCTACGAAGGAGATCATATTGGAGAATATCATGACCACCCTGCTGCAAGGTGCACCTTCAGACTGCGCTGAATATGGCGTCGCCGACCACGAGCAGGTCGACGAGAAGAGCGAGGTCGATGTAAACCTGCTTTTGGACGGACTCAAGACGAATCTGGTGTGCTCCACTTTGAAGGAGGCGGAACTGCAGTCACTGATAGCGGCTATGAAATCATATGTCTTTTCTGCTGGGGAGATCGTGTTTAACGAGGGCGACCCCGGCTCCTATTTCTTCACGGTGAAGCAGGGTGCCGCAGTAATAACGGAGAACGGTGTGAAAAAGGATGAACTAACTCGCGGCCGCACGTTTGGCGAGATAGCACTCATCCACGACGCTGTACGGACGACCACCGTAACTGCTGGACGCGCTGGGCTGACTGCATGGGCTGTTACTCGGGTGGTGTTTCGTAGCATTTTGCAGCAGATGAGTGCTAAGACCTATGCAGAGAACCGAACGTTTCTAGACTCCGTGAAGCTCTTTGAAATGCTTACCGAAGCACAGCGCTCTATGATAACTAACGCGCTTCTCACGGAGACTATCGAGGCCGACCATGACATCGTAACACAAGGACAGCCTGGGGACGTACTCTACATCCTTAAGGAGGGCACAGCCAAAGTGATGATAAAGAACCAAGTCGTTCGTGAGCTAGTGAAGGGCGACTACTTCGGAGAGAGAGCGCTGCTCTACGATGAACCGCGCTCGGCAACTGTAAGGGCAGTGGTAACTACCACTTGTCTGGGAGTTGGGAGGGTGCATCTGGATAATGTTCTGGGTAATTTGCAGCACGTGCTATTTCGGAATGTTATGCTGCAGGCGTTGCAGCAGTCGCCAACGCTGAGGCAGTTCAGCGAAAAGCAGCTCGCCACGCTTATGGCCGGTGTAGTTGTGAAGGACTACCCCGAGAACTTCACGATCGTCAACAGAATATCCAATGGCAAGCTCACACGCCAAAAGGATCTGGCCTGCATAATTGTGCTCGAGGGCTCCGTCTTGATCTCCCTAAGGGGAAAGAAGGTGACTATTCTGGAGAGAGGAGGCTTTTTCGGAGAGCAGTATGTGAAGGTGGGTACCGGCTGACCGACCTCAGCAGCACCTGCAAACAAACTTCATGCATCGCGTCGACTCCATAACCGTGAGCAAAGTCGCACTTTTGGCGTCCAGTGCCTTGGTAGCTTGTCTCGGAGACGTAGGATCTGCACTGGAGACGAACAACAAACTTCTCGTACTGAAGAAGATGTTCATTTTCCGGTGAGTAATTTTTTGGTTTTATGCTGGGTCTATTCCGCCATCATGTTTCTCTCCTCGTACAGGCACATATGCCAGTGAGAGATGCAGCCCTGCTTCTAAGGGGGCGGGCTGTACGTCACTCTTTTGGGTAATGCGCAATGGTGACTTATTCCAGCTACCTCTCCACCGATCAGTCTGAGAGATTGATTCAGGCCTTTCAGGATGTGACGTACACGAAGGGGGAAGAGATCATCCGGGAAGGAGAAACTGGCACTCGGTTCTTCATTATTAAGAACGGCGAGGCTGTGGTGACGAAAGGCGGCAAACGAATTAGGACTTCCGGCAAGTACGACTACTTCGGTGAAAGGGCTCTCTTGTACGACGAACCTAGGTCGGCGTCAATAGACGCACTGTCAGAGGAGCTCCACGTGTGGGTGGTGGATAAGGCTACGTTCCTGAGCATCATGGAAGGACCTATGCTGTCGCATTTGGAAGAGCGCATCCGGCTTCAGGACACACAGGTGGAAGTCAAAGACTTGACTCTGATGGGCGTCGTCGGTGAGGGTACTTTTGGAGTTGTTCGGCTGGTTAGGCACAAACGAACCGGGCACCACTACGCCTTGAAGGCCGTCAGCAGAAGCGTCGTGGTTAAATTGAACCAGCAAGAGCATATCCGTACAGAACGGGAAATTTTAGCTGAAAACGACCACCCGTTTATTATTAAGCTGGTCCGTACTTTCAAAGATGCTAACTTTCTCTACTTCCTGACTGAGCTGTCCACCGGCGGGGAGCTCTACGAAGCCATCCGCAGCCTGGGCCTCCTTAATCGCGCGCAGGGCCAGTTCTACATGGCCTCCATCATCGTAGCCATGGAATACCTCCACGAGAAGAAGGTAGTATATCGCGATCTCAAACCCGAGAACATCTTACTCGACTCCCAGGGATACATAAAGCTCATTGACTTCGGTAGGTCTCTGGGCCTAAGATGATTGCAGGATGCGCCAAAAAGGTGTCTGGCCGAACGTACACCTTGGTAGGGACTCCGCATTACATGGCTCCGGAGGTGATACTGGGAAAGGGCTACACTACGGCAGTGGACATTTGGGCCTTGGGAGTGTGCTTCTATGAATTCGTGTGCGGGCCTTTACCCTTCGGAAACAACGCAGAGGAGCAACTGGACATATTCCGGGACATCTTAACTGGACCCCTCAAATTCGATCGGAAGATTGACAAAGACGCGAAGGACATGATCAAGCGACTCCTCTGCCGGTTGCCGGAGGTTCGCCTAGGCTGCTCAGCCCATAGGTATAAAGACATCAGAGAGCACGCAGTTTTCTCCGATTTCAGCTTTGACCGCTTGATGGGTCGTGGGTACCAAGCACCACTAGTACCACCGGCGGAAAGTATTCCAGCCGGCACGAAAGAGGAGGTGGCGCCGACAGGAGGCGCCTCAGACACATTTGACATCGATCCTACTCCCTTTGGGAAGCCACCGGCAGTTGGAGAGCCATGGGATGAAGATTTCTAGCATGCGCTGACGAATTCCACGGATGCTTGCACGTTGCACTCCAAATCATCCACGTTGTTGTTCAAAAGTTGCAGTAGCTTGAAGCGCTCGTCCCGAGGTTCCTCAATCTCAAGAAGGGACCGCACTTCGTTCAGGCAAACTTCAAAAATCTCGGCCTCCAGGTTGCCCCGCACTTTCTCGTCGCTGTAACCACGGGCCTGCAGCCTGTCGTAGAGTACATCCGTGTTCGTTCGCAGAACGATGCCCCTGTCAACGCAGTGAGGCGACAAGAAGTCCACGCTGTGGAAGTCAAGGATGAGTCCGCCTTGAGGTCGGCTTTCCACCAGCTCCTCGACGTACTCGTTCACTTTCGTGTCGTCAAAAACACTGCAGAGTAGGGTGTCATCAAAGACAGAGTAGAGTTTCTGGGCTTCTATCTCCTTGGCAACATCGATATGGACGAACGCGTCACCGAGAGATTGGGACAGTTCCTCACAGAAGGTAGTCTTTCCAACACCTGGAGTACCACTGACGACAACGTTGGGCGTCCTCATATAAATCGCTAAAATGCGCTCGATTTTCTCCGCCTTGGAGTATCTGACGAAGGAGTCTGCGACTGAGGATGGCCTGTCAGAGCCGCCTAAACTCCACGAAGTCACTTCTCCGACAAGTGATGAGAATGAGACCGAACCTCCTGAATTAATACATGTGAAACCGGAGTCCCCTCTCCAGCCTATGCCTGAAAAGAGCTCACTGGTTTGCCGTTTTTTCCCTGTCCGCGGGGCTTCGGAAGGAGCATCTTTTGGGCATAAAACACCTGACACTCAACCAGGCCGCCGTAAAACTCGACGCGTGGCGGGTACGCTTGGCTTTATGCGGCGACAGCAGGAGCTCCCAGAAGGTGACGTCTCGTACGAAATGGACGCCTGCGCACCTGAAAAGGAGGCGGCGGATATCTGCGCAGCACCTCCTCGACAGGCTGATATTGCCACCGATGAGGCTGCCGTAGCGACGCCTACGTCACATGTCCCCCCAGAAGAGGCGGCGCTGGAGGAGAAAACACCAGAGAAAACATCGAACCAGACACTGGAGGAAACACCAGCCGAGAAGACTCCGGAGGCGAGGTCCATCTCTTCGGATCGCCATTGTGTAGCACCTGCAATCGTACGGGTCTTCTCAATTCTCCAGGAGTTGGAGGCCTCTGAGCCGTTTTCTAACTTCGACTGGGTCTCCGAGCTCGAAGACTTCGACGACCTACGATTGAGAACTCAAAATGCCTACGACAGCGGGAACCTCACGGATGTTGTGGAGCTGGAGTCGGCCTTGGAACTCGTGCTGCGCAAGCAAACGGATTCTTTGGCTATGGCTCTGGAACGCCACAGCGCCCTAGACGGAGTCCACCTGGGCGCCCATCTTTTAGCCCTCCAGCAATGCGTATGTAGTTTCGACGGAGAGGCGGATTTTGAGGTTAGCCCAGCATCGCTTCCTTCGTTAGGAAACTTTAGAGGCGCTAAAGAGGAGCACAGCTCACATGCTGCCTGCCTATCTGAACTGGAAGCCGCACACAGCTCAATTGTCTCCGAGAAGGAGGCTGCTCTGGGTCCAATCACGGAGCAGCTGTGCGTTACAGAACAGTCTAGGTCGGCTCTGGTATTAGAAATCGATACGCTGGAAACGGAGCTAAACCGCCTCCGATTACTATTGGCGGAGGTGTCTGCCACTTCTGAAACTCTAGAAGCTTCGAGACTTGAGATTGAAGCGCCCTTCAACTCAGAGCTCGATCGGGTATCTGAACGCATAGACCACGCGAGGGAGGCGATGGCGGTTTCGAAGGGGGAATTTGAACGTATGGTTTGCGAGGCAGCAGCATTCCGTGAGGAGTTAGCAAACGTTGCTAGCCAGCTGCAGTTTCAATGGGGCCTCCGTGAGTGGTCGCAGGACACCAACGAGTTTTTAGCCGCGATAATGACCTCCTTGTCTTCGTTCCCCAGCACCTCCCAACCAAACATGCCCGCCCGCCCACTGGATTCACCATCCGAGGAGGAAATCTTTCTGAGGGGCGAAATTGAGCGACTCAACCAAGACGTACGTCTTTATCATACCAAAAAAGCTGACCTCACGACTCAACAGGAGAGGCTGAAGAAGCTGAAGGCGGACCACACTGCAGCCAAAGATTTCAAGAAGGCTGGTAGGACTCTAGGCATGCAACACACAGCCCTTTGCTCATGCCAGCTTCGGACTGTGGCCGCAGAAATCGTGTCGTTTGACTCCCATATGGCGGCAACCCACGACGAGCTGGCAGCCAACCAGGTGGACCTCTTGAGCGTGCTCGAACATCGACGCACAGCGCTTGAGACTCAGTGCGATGATTTATTCGGGATGTTGAAGTCCCAACAACGATCGCTAGGGCAGTATCTGGCCTGTTTGCAGCATTTGGAAGCGCGACTTTCCGAGTACGTGGAGTCATTCTCCTCCGAGTGTCCAGCGCCACAGGTGCGATTGGCGCAAGCTCTGTTAACTTTTACGGTGCGTTCTGCGCGGGCGTTATCCGAACGAACAGAGCCCGACCCAGACATCGAGTTCCATCTGGAGTTGCCCTTGCCTCCGACACTGTCAGAGTGTCAGGCAGTCAATACTCTGCAAACGTACTTGCAGGATCTTGACGATCTCCCCACGTTGGACTCGCAGTCAAATTCGCCGGCAGATTTAAGTGATGGATCTATGTGAGACCCGATGGGTTCATATGTCTCCTTCGGAGGAGAAGAGGTACCTCGACGCCCTGCGCGACCTTCTGGCGCGAGAAGAACAACGGTTCTTTCGTGTGGTCGATAGCATTCTGCACCACGGAACTGAAAAGCGCCGCCGTTGGATTTCTGAGGCGGAAGCGCAGATACGCGCTTTGAAGAAGCGAATCCTGGAACTGGAGTCGCATCGTGGCCTGGTGATAGTTGATACGTGTTCATGACATTGTAACAGACTGAGTGATCTTGGAGACGTTAGATGAATCTACTGCAGAAAACACGATTACTCATGTCGTCAACGGGCAGCCGAGAATCCACTCACACCGTAAAGCGAAAGGAGATCACTCCAAAAAGGACCATAGATCTTCAAGATGGGGATGAGCGAGGCCTCAGCAATAGAGAGAGTGGCGTCTACGATCAGGTACGGACAATTGCTGGCCACAGAGGGTCTACGATTGACAATCTCTTTGCAGAGATAGACGCCTGCGAGGACTGTGAAGACAATCTCAACGAGCTAAAGTCGCTTACCAGAGGCTCACCTGAGAGCGTAGATCGCCTAATGGAAGGAGTTGAGTGTCACGTGCTCCTTGACGTGGAAGGCACCCTACGGATCGCCCAGGTGCTGCTGACTCTCAACTCATCCGGCCGCGACCTAGAGCTTATCAACCAGCGAGGCACGCAGCGACTGTTGACGCTGCAACTCGGACAAGTAGTTGACACCTCTGAGGCCAGCGTTCGGAAGTTTAGACGGTCCAGCGGCGCTCCGTCGGCAGCCGCTGCGTTGGCACTAAAGTCGGTCCGAGCCTACTTGATGGTGCACACGGAGAGTCGCACGGCTCCCTTCGTGTTTTGCTTTGGCCGAGTCGATGAGCGAGACGAATCGGCCAGGGTTTTGGCGGCTGTACTGGAGCTGAAGTCGGGCAAGGCACCGACAACTACCTCGAACGAAACGCATCCAGGTCATCGAATATGCGGGATGACGGTGTTCTCGCAAAATCCTTCAGGAAAACGGACACTGTACCTGAAGAACTCTGAAGAGGCGATTCAAGATCCTGAAGAGCGGCAAAAGATCCTGAAAGATGAGTGGATGGCGTCGCGGTACCTGAAGACCATAGGTCAGATAAGTTTGATCGTTGGTCAAGTCAGTCTGGTGGAATTCCTCATGAAAACGGGAGTCAAAGGGATGCTTCAGACTGAAGGAGACAATTTCATGGACGTCACCGTCATGGCAAGCCTCACCCAGCCGACCTTCTCGATAACCAACTCCAAAGGAAGACGAGTGATGCCGCTGCTGGATCTCGATAGAGCGTGTAGCGTCCGACCCGAGAAGCTGGCTCAGTGCTTCGCCGGAGTGACCCCTGTGTTCAGTTTCCTGCTGATTCCGTCTCCAAACGGCCACTTCTTGCTCCTCCAGTTCAAAAACGAGCTTGACAGGGACATGGTCCACACAATGTACGCTGTACTACGAACCTACAACGACTATCCTGAGCAGTATTTTGACTGAAAGTTCTCTCGATATCTTCGAGGACCCCACCAACAGGTAAATCCGTTATACTTGTTTCAAAGTTGTACAAATCCCCATTTCTGCTGATGACTCAAGGATGTGGGTTACCTTTCAGATTTGCACGCAGTCAGGTTTCTGAACATTATCAAGCCTGTGATGAGCTTCATCCCGGAGGTGGAGACGCCTGACCGTAAGATTCCGTTCAGGGAGAGGGCGACCATGACTCTCATGGCCTTGTTCATCTTTCTGGTGTGCTGTCAGATTCCGCTTTACGGCATTGTTCTGAACTCTAAAGGCGCAGACCCTTTCTACTGGGCCCGAGTCATTTTGGCGAGCAACCGTGGCACTCTGATGGAGCTCGGCATAAGTCCGATCGTAACATCCAGTATGGTCATGCAGCTCCTAGCAGGATCGAAGATCATAGACGTGGACATGTCACTTAAGGAGGACAGGCAGCTATTCCAAGGAGCCCAAAAGTTGTTTGCTATTCTGATCACTCTCGGCGAAGCTGCCGCTTATGTCATATCCGGCGCATACGGTGACCTGTCTGAAATGGGAGCAGCCAAGGCAGTCTTCATCGTGGTGCAGCTGACAGCGGCGGGACTAGTGGTTATTCTGCTCGATGAGCTGCTGCAGAAGGGCTACGGGCTAGGAGCCGGAATTTCGCTCTTCATTGCTTGCAATGTCTGCGAAAACATCGTCTGGAAAGCCCTGTCTCCTACCACCATCAACACAGGCAAGGGAACCGAGTTCGAGGGCGCCATCGTGGCCTTCTTTCACCTGCTAGTCACAAGATCTAACAAATTGGACGCCCTACGGGAAGCTTTTTACAGGTCCAACGCTCCCAACGTAACGAACCTCATCGCTACGGTGCTGGTGTTCGTCATTGTTATCTACTTCCAGGGCTTCCACGTCGATTTGGGTGTTGCCCATCAGAAAGTTCGAGGACAGACTGGGACATACCCAATCAAGCTGTTTTATACCAGCAACATTCCCATTATCCTACAGTCGGCTCTGGTCTCCAATCTTTACTTTGCCTCCCAGATGCTGTATAAACGCTTCCGCTCTAACCTGATCGTCAATCTGTTGGGTCAGTGGCAGGAGCTTGACTCCAGCGGCAAATCCGTTCCAGTCGGAGGCATATCCTACTACATTTCTCCACCACACACCCTCAGTGACATCGTAGAGGATCCGCTGCATACCTTCATCTACATCTCCTTCGTCATGATATCTTGCGCCCTTTTCGCCCGTGCCTGGACCGACGTCTCGGGATCCAGTGCCAAAGACGTTGCAAAGCAACTCCGCGATCAGCAGATGATTATCAAGGGTCACCGCGACACCTCCATCGTAAACG
>NW_027151958.1:0-9573 GCF_019968955.1 Porospora cf. gigantea A | reverse complement strand
TTGCATCGTGGTGTGTGCCGTCAAGCGTTGAGGAGTGCTATCGGTCCAAGGGGCTTACCCATCTCTATGAAAGCCAAGTTAAGTGCCTACAGAGATTATTTCCAGCGCCTTCTGATGACATCCTAGAGGATCTAACCCATAACAGGCTCACCCCTGACGTGCACGGTTTCCTTGAGCAGGATCGTAGTCTGGTCGTCTCAGCCCCCACTTCCGGAGGTAAGAGTCTAGTGGCTGAGGTAGTAGCTCTGCAAGCTATACTTTTCCGAGCCCAAAACGTACTGTTTACTGTGCCGCACATCGCCCTGGTCGAAGAGAAAGTGGCGCATCTCAGGTCTGTGTGGACCTCCGCTGGCATCCGGGTTGAGGCTCTCCACTCGAATTCTTCCCACCGCATGTCATGGCACCCGGCTATAGACTGTGCGGTCTGTACATTTGAAAAAGCGAACAACATCTTGAACAAGTAGGTAGCTTCGTGGGCCTGCCGAAGCAGACTTCTAGCGGCAGCTTCGTTCTCCGAGGAGGAAGAGGTTCTTGACAGGCTCGGGGTTGTGGTGGTGGACGAGGTTCACCTGCTGGGCGACCCAGAAAGAGGGTTCGTGGTGGAGACGATCCTGGCCAAGCTTCTCTACATCCGCCGGACCCGAGGCCATCGACCTCTGAACCCACCGGTGCAGATTGTGGCCCTGTCGGCGACGTTTCCGAACGTTAAAGAGTTGGCTGCGTGGCTGGGTTGCCCAGCCGCGGTCTCACACGAGCGACCCGTGCCTCTGAGCACTTATGTGCTTCACAGTGGCAGGCGCGAGCTGCGCAAGGTGGTTGGTGGGAGGTTGTCAGACCCGCTTAAGCTACCAGCCGCGGAGCAGGCTGGCGATACCGGACTGGTATTTCTGGTGAATCGGGTGCTACAAAGGAAGGAGTGGTGGGTGTTGGTAGACCACATGGTAGCGTGTTAGTGTTCTGCCCGACAAGAGCCTGGGTAGAGTCGGCTACCTCAATGTTGGGCTCCAGACTGCTTGTAAAAAGAACAGAAGAGAGGCTCGAGCTCCATCGACTACTTCGCCATCTGAGCGTGGGACAAACGCTGTGTGACGCGATCATCCGCGGTGTGGGTTTCCACCACGCCGGTCTGGACATGGAGGCCCGAGCAGCCGTGGAAACTGCATTTCGGGAGGGCGTAGTGTCAGTGGTGGTCACCACTAACACGCTGGCTGTGAGAAAACACCCATTCCGACACAGGTCGGAGTCAACTTGCCAGCCGACTGTGTGATCATCAGGTCACCCAGTGTTGGGCAACGAATGTTGACGCGGGAGCTATTCGACCAGATGGCAGGAAGGGCAGGACGGACAAGTTCGTCGTCTGGATTAGCAGTTTTGATGGTGGAAGACTCGAACGAATTTGCTTTGGAGCAAATATTCGCACCACCCCAGGCCATCCACAGCCAACTAGCAACTCCCCGTCTAGTGCACTTCCTGTTGGAAGCAATAGTGGGGAGACTGGCGGTCTCCGTCAGTGGTCTGTGGGAGTCCACCAAGGAATACACTTTTGCAAGTCGACAGTCCCCAGAAAACCTTCCTAGAACCTTCACAGAGGCTCTGCTCTACTTGGTGCATGGAGGACTAGTCTCCGTGGAGGGATTCAACTGTTTCCGTCCCCCTTTCAGCTTGTGCAATCGGCTGGCCGACCTCATCGACTCAAACCTGGCAGGTCTGGTGCGTGTTGAGTCACAGATCTCGGCTGAGGTTTTCGGGGCTGATCCGTACAATATGGAAATGTGCGACGACAGCGTAGCCTCGTGGCGACAATGGCTAAACGAGGCCGCCACTGGCTTGGCTAGCGCGAAAGCAAGTCGAATCCGGTGGGAACCTCTGGGCCAAGCGATCACGGAAGCGGGGATGTCCCCAATGGAAGGCATCGAAAACTTTGCGGAGGTTAAACGTGTTCTGCTGACGGGGCTCGACGGACGAAACGAGGTACACCTGCTCTACCTTGCAAATCCAGGCGTAACTCCTGATTGGGGTTACTACTGCTCGGTTATTCGGAACATCTCTGAAGAGTCGAGGTCTGTAGGACAAACATTGGGAATCTCTGAGAACTTCATCCGCAGCATGGCACAGCAAAGGTTCCGCCGGGTTGACCTGACAAAGGCCCACAGTCAACTGATGGACTGCAACCGCAGTTGCCCTTCTTTTCTGCGGTTAGCGCAGCTGCAGCGCATTCACAGCAAGTTCTACGGAGCCTTAGTGGTCCAGGATCTTCTGAAAGGAACACCAATCGAAATCCTCTGTGGACGCTACGAACTACAGGCGGGGACTTGCGGCGGGCTTCGGGGATCGACGAAGATAGGAGCAGGCTGTCTCGCTGTCTTTGCAAAGCGCCTTGGCCTATTTAGCCTCTCCGCCCTGTTCAAGTCGCTCGCCTCCCAAATGAACGCAGGCGATGGCGTGATTGTGGATGACGAAGATCTGCTGCTGGTTTCTGGGCTTTCAACGCCCCGCCTGCGTGTCCTGGTCGACAACGGATTCGACTCGTTGGAGCTGCTGGCAGAGGCCTCAGAGGAGGATATTCTGCCCCTCTTTTTATCTCTGGAGTCTTTCGCACACTGCAAAACAGTCGAGCAACGAACGCAGCTCGTCGTTCTGTCGGTGCTGGATGAAGCTCGGAGAGTGTACAGGGAGCAGGTGCTACAGATAGACAGCGATGATGAGTCTGACATCACTCCGCATAAAAGTTGAACGAGGTCTCCTGCTTCTTGACATGTGTTGTCCATCCTGATTCCAAATCGGCATTCAGGATGACATAGCGGTTCTTACGAACAGCCTGGACACCAGCCTCTTGGCAGATGGCTGAGATATCCGCTGCAGAAATCTTTTCTGGTCTCGACACGAAGTCCTCCAAGTCAACCTCCTCACTTAAGTTCATCTTGGCCGTAACGGTTTGAAATATGAGTCTCCTCTGTCGGCGGTCAGGTAGCGGGAACAGGATCTTCCTGTCCAAACGTCCAGGCCGTAGAAGCGCAGGGTCTATGGTGTCGTGTCGATTCGTGGCCATAATAACCTTGACTGTGGCGGTCTGATCGAAGCCGTCCATCTGGTTCAAAAGTTCCAAAAGTATTCGTTGAACCTCTCTATCAGCTCCCGTTTGAGCGTCAAACCGTTTAGTGGCGATTGCATCGACTTCGTCGATGAATACGATGGACGGGCTGTTCTCCCGCGCAAGGCGGAAGACGTCACGCACCATACGAGGGCCTTCCCCAAGGTACTTCTGAACAAACTCAGACCCGACAACCCGGATGAAAGTGGCAGTGGTGTGTCTGGCCACAGCCTTCGCGAGCATCGTCTTCCCGGTCCCAGGCGGACCGTAAAGCAGTACTCCCGACGGAGGATCGATTCCAATTTGGTGGTACAACTCGGGGCAGACGAGCGGCAACTCCACCGCCTCCTTTATCTCCTGCTTCTGCATGTCCAAGCCGCCGACATCCTGATAGGTGATATTCGGCTTCTCGCTCATTTGGAGGAGGTGGATTGACGAGTCCGCCTCAGGGGGCAGCACCTCCACGACCGCATGCGAATGTCTGTGCAGCGCGACGCTGGCTGAAGGCTTCAGTAGTTCCCGATTGAGTGTCGACAGCACACGGACGTGGTAGTTAGAGCCAGCTGTTGACGCGACAATGCCGTACTTCGAGTCGACCATCTCAAGAAACTGTCCGATGACCAGAGGCACGCTCTGAATGCGCTTCAATTCGTCGCGCGCTCGGAGAACTTCGCGCTTCAGAGACCGCTGACCCTCACGAGCGTACTCTTCTTGAATTGACAGGGCGTCGAGCAACCTCTCCAGTCGCTTGACCTCGACAGAGAGGTCGCTCTTGTGTACAGAAAGCACTTGAGTTGGCATAATTTACTCTTTTAACAGGCTCATCGACACAAATTACACACTACTGCGCTTGGGTGTCCCTGCCAGTCAATGCTGCCACTCACCTCCAGCGTCTTCGGCCGCCGCCTTTTCTTCCTTCGCGCTGGAGCAGCTGGAGGGGCTGGAGGCGGGGGAATGCCCTGCAACTGCATCTGGTACGCACGCTCCTTGAATTCCATTTGCTCACGCAGCATTGTCAGCTCCATATCCTTAGTGCGCAGCGCCAACTTCAGCTCGTGGATCTGGGCACCTGCGTCGGAGCGGATGGAATCAGCGCGTTCAACCAGGGCACGCTTCTCCAGCTGTAGTTGCTGGACGGAGGTGTCATCACCCGCGCCACCCTCCGCCGTCATCCTCGCGACTTCCGTCCGTAGGCGGATGAGCTCCTGCTCCTTCTCCCGCAAGCTTTTGAGAAGTCCTCCTGAGTCCAGCTGTCTCCCGGTTTGATCTTGCAGCTCCTTCTTGTAACGCGATACCTGTCGTTCTAGGTCTTGTCTAGCGACGCGCTCCTGGTGCAAGTCCTTCATGGCGTCAGCATGCGCAAGCTCCAAGCTGTCCTGCTCGGTGGTCATCCGGTCAGTTAAGTTCTTGTACTGGTCTCGGTGATGCCCCAGTTTTTGGGTTTTGTCTGCGAGGGATTGGAATAGTTCCACCTTGCGAGTGTGCTCGGCCTTCAGTTTTACGAATGACTCCTCGAGAACCTTGTGCTTTCTTGCCTTAGACTCCAGCTTGACTTTCAATGCCCCGACTTGCTTATTTTGATTGTGAATGCACTGCTTGGCATCCGCAATAAGTTGATGTAGCTCGGTAAGCTGCAGCTGCGCGGTGTCCAGCTCCGCCCTGAGCCGCTCAACGTCGCCCTCGAATCTCACGAGGCGTTCCGCCTGCGCAACATTATCCTGCTTGAAGGAGGCGATGACATTATCCTTTGCCATCAGCTCGAATCTGTGCTGTTCAAGCGTGGGCCGGGAAGCCACGCCAGCGTTGTTTGCCTCCAGCTCGAGAATCCGAGCCCTAGCATCTCCGAGTTGCTTTGCCAGCTGTGAGACGCTGTCCTCAGGCGATCTCTCCGCCGCCTCCACGAGGCTGTCGTATGCTTGAGACCGCAGCTGTGAAAACTCCCGATGAAGGTCAGCCACACGACCATCAGACGTGACCTTCAGATGTTCTATTTCCTTCTCCAGTTCTGGGATTCTGCGGTTCTCAACACGCAGTATCTCCGCGTCCTGGGCGATTCTCTTTAGATCCAAAATCTCTTCACGTAGGCGCGCGTTGTCATCCTTGCTTGCCTCCAGCGCCTGAAGAACTTCGCGGAAATTTCGCTCGAATTCTCCCTGCGTCTTCTCAAACGACTGGTTCATTCGACGCATACGTCGTTCTTGCTTTTGGCTCACAAGCCGCAACTCATCCTCGTCCTCCCACTCGTATTCGATGTCGCCGTTCTGCTGTACCCGGCGCATTACTCCCCTCACAACGAGCTCCTCATGGAGAGCATCCAACTTGCGGGTCATCCGCTCCAAATCCACAGCCACTTCTGCGGACCCAGTCTTGGACCCTCGAAGATCGATATGCAGGCGTGACAGGTGTCCCAAAAGCACGCGGTTGAACTCCTTGACGTCTTCAGAACCGGAGTCGGCCCTAGTGTCCGAGAGAGACCCCTGGTGCGTCTCGCTGCCACGCTCGAGTTTTGCCTGCTGGGGTTTGACAGGCTTCTCTTTCACGAACACTTCTACCCGTGGACTGCGTTTGCTGACAGCTGTTTTAACCTGCTGCTGTCGAACCTCCAGTTCCCGCCGAAGTCGTTGCTTCGCGTCGCGCAGGTAATCTATCTTCTCGTCCTGGGTGTCAATTGCTTTGTCAAGAGTGTCTCCTGGAATGTGCCTCAGATCCAGGCTGTCCGTCGGTGTACACCGGTGAGTGACACATCGGCGATGGGACACTACGTAAGGCCAGTCAATGCCGTCCACTCGTCTGGTAGGGTGGTAGTACTGTTTCCAGTTAGGACGCTGGTGCACGCACTCAAGCCAGAGCAACGCAGATTGCGGGTCAGTGGTCTTCTTTTGAATAGCCCTGGCCTTCACTGGTGGAAGGGTCTGAGTCTTCAACTTCACCTCAGTTGCAGGGCGCTTGGCAACGCGCAACGTGGAAGGCTTCGGTGGGCGAGTGCGCAGAGTCTCGACGTCCGGGACTTTGACAAGCGCGGGTATGGAAGGAGTGTTGTCGAGAGAGACTCCTGACGGCCTGTCCATCTCCAATTTTATGTCGTCCAGCGACGTGCTTTGCCGTCTGAGGACCTCGTGGGCCTTTACCAGCGCAGGAGGGGGCGTATCCCAGCTGTCAGAACTGTCAGAGAGACTCGGGCTGCTTTCGATCTCCGCTCGCCTGAGCGTTGGCGGTCGGCTTGCCGGGAGTGGCCCTTGCCCAGTCATCAGACGCTTTTTTACGGCTGGAGGCATTTGTCGGAAAGACTCAGACGGCGGGGCTTTCATGTATTTTCCCTTTGCACCAGATATGCACACACAAAAATGAAATCACATAGGTGTGCTGACTCAGCTTCAAGGTCTGAAAGGTTCTATCGAGGTCCACTGCGGTATGAGTGGGAAGGGGCGGGAGGGTGATGGAGTCCTCCAGATTTTACGTTGGTGTCCAGGCATCAGCAGCTCGTCTTGCCAGATGGCTAGTCGTGATCCGCCTTTTTCGCTAGGTAGTCCTCGGGTCAGCAGCGCTCGTGCTCGCCACATCAGTGTGGCCATCCATGCATGTTGGTTCGTCGGCATGTTGACAAAATACCTCAACTCTGTAGGGTGTTCCAGAGTTAACAGCTCAGGGCTAGCTCCGAAACGGACGAAGCTGATCACGTCCATGTGCTCTTTGAATGTAGACAAACCAGCAGGCATTTCTTTGGATCCACCGAAGTACACGTCGGTGAACCGCTTGGAGTCGTGAATCAGCGGGAACCCCATTATTTGCCATCCCATAGGCACCCCCGCAGGAGTCTGAACACGGCATGTGAGCTTCACAGGCCCCACCTCCGAAAAAAGGTGTGCCCACCTCAAAGCGTCTTGCGCGTCTGGAGTGGATTCAAACAAGAACTGAAGCGTGACCCAGCCCAAGAAGTGTGCAGCCCAATCTCGATCAGGCAGAGAAGGGTAGAGCGACTGTAAGTTGGAGTTTGCCAATTGGAGGTATACCAGCCAGGCTAGTTTGAGGATGATGGTGTTCGCTAGGAAGGGCTCACACAGGAAGGCACCGTCGTACCCAACTCGATCCTGCCCTCGATAGTACGAGTAGAGGATTTCAGTATGCTCCAGCACCTGCGCCTTCCAGTAGCCGCCGTCCACATCGGACTCCAGGTCTGACCGTTAGGAGAGCAACCCGCCTCACCTTTCAGACAGTCCAGGGCGCGTACAAACTGGCGGGGTGTCATCACGCCCCAGCGCGGTCGGCCAGTGCGACACAGAATCTCGTCAATGGTTTGCCGAGCACTGCCCACAGACTCTAACAAGCCGGCCGGGATCGTGCCTGCTACCAGGCCTCGCGGATTGAGACCCGTGCGCGTAGGCACCACCAACGGGTAGTAAGAGTGGTTCATCTTTGGGAGGGCCGTACGACGTCGTGTTAGGGGCTGGAGGAAGTGCGAGTAGTGCTCCTGCAAGCGTGTTAGAGGGGGGAAAAGGGAAAGTGGGCGTAGGCTGAAGCCTAGGCCAGGAAGTCGAAGGGCTTGGGTTCCGGTGGTGCCGCAAAGCTTGCTGGACTCAGCCAGTACGTCCACGGGGGTATGGTACCACTTCTTGTCGTCGGCTATTCGGGGCGCCCAAGGTCGGCCTCGACGAGATTTGGTCTCGAAGAGCGCAGCAGGATGGGCGTCCAAATTGGGAGGTCGCTTAGGATAGGGGTCCTTGGGTGGAGCGGGCTTAGGATGGGTGACCAACTTGGTTGGAGGGGGCTCGGGGGCCTCACCGCTTGGGTCTATTTGGTGACGAAGCTTTGCCGCCTCCTGCCGATCAGAGGGGTTCCACACGTCCAGCAAACTGCGTATGGGGAGGGCGGAGCGGACGTTGTCCACAGGCTCCGAAGTGAACTGCGGAAAACGGTATGCAGGCGTCACGCCTGCAGCACTCAGTATTTCATGCAGTAGGGAAGGCTCGGATCCGTTGCACTCGCTAGCCAGCAATGCAGCATAGATATCGGAGGCGGAGGTAGGACGGGCAGGGGCATTCACATCCGGAAGTGGAATTGCGATGAGCGCGCACGTGAACTGCTGTCGGTTATAGTAAGTTAATCGCATCAATCGCACATAATGTTCACAATATCAACATAGAATCTCCTTGATGCGGCTCCACTTGAGCCACCCGGAGAACATCGTTGAGATCCCGGCTTGGAGGTTCCACACTGGGTCTGGGCGGCGCAGGCCACCCCACCTCCATTCCCCGCGCTTGAGCGTGGTCCATACGTTGCTGGTATTTTTGTCGGCGGTAGGCGAACTGATGCCATTGGCGGTGACGTTCCAGTTCCTGGTCCAGGGCGTCCATATCGACGTTGCGCTCCCGCCAGGTGCGCATCGGATGGCGCAGCGAGGACAGGATCTGGGTGCCGAAACTGCGATTCGTTCGGTTCTGTGCCGTTCGAAACTTTTCCAACATGGCAGATTCAGGGGTGACCGGCACGTTTCCCCAAAACTGGGCACTGTCGTCATCATCCCTCTCCTGAGAGGATACTGCAGCAAGAACTCGATACTCTTCGATTGTTGGAAACGGATGAAGGGCCGCCACTGGTCCTGTAGGCACTATGGGCAGCGAAGCCTGTGAAGCAATGAATGGCGCATCCTGAGACCAGACGTCAGCGAGAACTGTATCCTCCTCAATCGTTGGATCCTCCTCGATCGTTGGAACTGGACTCTGTGAAGCAGTCGATGAGGGTCGCAGATGCGCCCTCATGGTGAACGCCACCTCCGCGTCCTCCAACGAGACATCGTCAGCAGCAGATACCACCGGATGAAACGCGCTGCCCACGCTAGACATTCCAGGGGCTTGAAAGGCGCTGCCCACTCTAGACATTACAGGGGCTTGAAAGGCGCTACTCATACTAGGTATTCGGGGGGAAGTGCTTGACGTTGGACACGCGCCGGGAGCTCCTATCATGGATGCCAATGAACGTGCACGGGTATCGCGTGCCCTTACGGTGAACCTATCAGAGGTTGCGGATGGCAACAGAGATACACTGGGAGCCTCCTCCATTGACAGGTGATAATTTGCTTCGGAAGTTGTAGGTCTAGACGAAGCATTTCGGGAGCCAATTGGAGGTCCTGCAGCAGCACTTTGGGAGCCAATGGGAGGTCCTGAAGCAGCACCTTGGAAGCCAATGGGAGGTCCTGAAGCAGCACCTTGGGAGCCAATGGGAGGTCCTGACGTACATCCAAGGGGACGAGAACACGTCGAGGCAGAGGACCCCACTTCTACGGGGCGGGACGTGGTTGACACGGTCGAGGTGCTGGGAGATATAGAGGGATGTGCACCCCCCATGAGTGTCAACCCATCAAGGGTGCTCATTCCTCCTATGGGCGGTAACGTAGCAGGCAATGTATGGGTAGGCGTACTTGGCGCTGAGGTCTGAGAGCCTTCCGCATAACAGCACAGAGATCGCCCTGGGTACACCTCAGACCA
>NW_027151957.1:0-9584 GCF_019968955.1 Porospora cf. gigantea A | reverse complement strand
CCAAACGGTCCAACTTGGAAGGGAACGGCTCCTACCTGCCCCTGGGGCGCAGACGGTGCCTTTGTCGGATTTGCACGCTCAGGGTTAAAACGGTTGTCTGGAGCCGGAATGCCCGCCTGCCGCATCGCACCTGGGTTGGAATTCCAGATGCGGTTACGAAGCTCGGTTCCTGCAGTGGCGCTGGGAACGAAGCTGAGGTAGCGCATAGCAGCCACCAGGCGACCCGAATTCGCAAGAATGGTGGCGTAGTGGATTATTCTATCCGCCAGGTCACCTGTAGGCTCCACTGGGTTCTTAGTGCTCTCCTTCAGCGCGATGGTTTTCTCGACCAAACATTGAAGCGCCTGGGTAGGATTGGTACCACGAGAAGGTGTGGTACTCCAGATTCGCACAGTGTTCTCGAAGTCGCCGGCCGCGACAAGGCACACAACTGCTGTCCGAGGGTCTGCTTTCTCTTGCTCCAGCCTCACAGATAGTTGCGTGGCCAACTGGGAGAAAAGGGCATTGGAAGCAGAGGGTAGGGATGCTGGACCACCTGGTAACGCGTAGGTGATCAGAACCCCTAAAGCGTCTTTCCAGTAGTTAAGGTCTGCCTCAGCGACGAAACCGGCGAGGTCGTCGTTGGCGACGCCTGAGAGCAGCTTTCCAAACTGTCCACCTGTCCCCACAAACTTCCTAAGGTATGCCTGCTGAGTCTCTCGCCAGAGGTCTGCGTCGTGGCTGTTTGCAGCAATCAGAAGTGCCTCGGCGTGACGGTCAAGGTGTAAGGCCACGGCTGCAGCAAGTCTATGGTTTCCTGCAGACAGAACCATGTTTAGGAAGCCTTCTTTTCCTTGAAACCAGTTGAGTCCATCAGACGCAACGATCCCTGTGGACTCCTCAGCCTCTTCTGGCGCTGCATCGAAGTCGCCGCGCAACTCAGAGAAGAATTTCTGGGTCATCTCTTCATTGTCCAGGGAGAGAGACCCAACACGGTTGACAAACTGCTTCTCGGGCGTGCCTAGAGACTCCAAGAGGGAGGTGGGGTCGCAGCCAAGGATATTCTCTGCCTTCTCCCGCAATTGTTCGGGGTTCAAACCAAGGGCTTCCATCAGCACTGTGCGACGGTCGTTTACGGAGCCAAGTGTTGAGGACACCACTGACCATGTTAGTCGTTCCTCGTTATCACTGGCGCTACTGATGCACGATTCACAGTACGCTTTCCAGTCACTCGTGCTAATCGCCTGCTCGAAAGCGTCCGCCCTATCTGCGCTGATCTTCTCAGTGAGCACCACCTCGCAGTTAATTTTGGTGCTATGGGAGTTGAAGTAGATGAAGCGGCCGCCAAAGCCCATACAAACGCCGGCAGGGCGTCTTAGCCACTTGGGACAGTAGCGTTTCTGGCCCGGTGCCAATCGAGTATACTTGGCATGCGAAGCCAAGGAGTAGACACTGATACCCTCCTGTGCAGACGCCACCGCCACGACGCCAGGTGCCGTAGACCAGCGAAGCTGTTGCTCTGGCTGCGGGGTCAGGATTTCCGCGATCTGCGTCGGCGTGTCGTTGCTCAGCACCCAGAAAATAATCTTATGATCCTTCCCAACACTCGCGAGCAGATTTTCGTCGTCAGGACTGAACTGAAGGTCAAGAATTCCTCGAGTGTGCCCCGTTGCGATCTCCCTGATTGGGTAGTCCTTCTGCCGGACGTCCCACACTTGTAACACAGGTGACGCATCGTCGTAAGCCACTACGAACTTGAAGGGGTCCTTCGGAAAGAAGCACACCTTAGCAGGCCAAGAGCCTCTTGCGCTGCGGTTGCGGTCTACGAAGGCCATAGCACATTTTCCATTGGCGCTGTTCCAGAGTTGGATGCCGCCGTCTCGGACAGCAGCAACTAATATGTCTTTCAGGTTGGGGTTCTGGCCAAAAGTAAGGTCCGTTACAGGGCCGCCAGCTGGAGATCTGGACTTCAGCTTCTCAAGCACAGGCCGTTGGCCAGGATAAAACATTGCCATGCGTATTCCTCCAGCGCTCGTTCCAGCGGTCAGTCCTACACACGAGCTGTCCTGACGATGCAGAATGCCGAGAGCCAAGCTAGTTATAGCATCAGGAGCTCCCTGCTCATCTTCATTCCAATATCGCGATTCGAAGACGGCGTGCTGCGGTTTTCCGCCGTGCAAGAGTGAGTCAGCGTCCCAGATAATGATAGAGCCGTTCTCCATCCCCGCCACGATAGATCCGAGCTGGGACCCTGGGAATATTTTGGTGGCGTTGTCCCACAGAAGACAGCTGAAAGGGGCGCCGTCGGGGGTGGGGACTTCAGCAACGCGCTGGAGGTCGGTGCAGTCATCAGCGGCATCATAGGTCAGCAGCAGTAGCTTCGCTGTTCCAATGGTTTTTTCGCCCACAGCCAGGAGAGGCTGAGGTTGGCCGTTCACTTCCCAGATGGATGGACACCAGGCAAGGATACCGCTGCTCTTGAGGTACTTTAGAGGGGACATGCAGCGATTAAATGAGTTTTTGCGGTTTTGTTGTTTCCAACAACGGACTACAGTATAAGCGGGAAGCTGCCGTCGTGATTCCTCACGTCGGCCTTCAACTGGGAGTATGCGTGGATAGCCAGCGATATCACTGGAATGAGGCTCGACTCTGGATTTGGCTTGATACGATGTCTCACCATCAGCGCGCGGTTCGGACCCCTGCAGAACCAGATGCAGAGGCAGTTCCAAAGTCCTGTCGTTCAGTACTATATGCACTGTGTAGTTATGCGCCTCTGGAAGATGCGGATACGCCTCGTCCACTCTTAGTATGGTTGATGTGGGACCTGTGCGGGTTGCCTTGCCGAAGACAGTGAAGGGGAGGGTTGAATAGTTCTTGAGGTTCTCGTCAGCCTCAACCTGAGTAAGGGAATTGTGACAAATGTGGACCTCTTGGACAGTCCACCCACCCATAGCTGCGTTGTTCGCGAGCAGCACCGTGGTGTCTCTCCCTGGAGATCCAAGAAGCACGCACATGAAGTCCTGCGATAGAACCTTCAGGCACTTCAGTGCTATCCTTTCGCACATCAGCTCCACAGCGTCCACGAGGAAGCTGCGCCTACGCGCATGCCTCGACGGTAGGGAATCACATGCGAAAGTCGCGGCTTGGACCACGACAGGGACACTACCGTGGCGTAAACCCCACTCCTCTACAATGGCCTCGTTGTTACGAACCGTAAATCGATGCAAGGTCCATGACGGCTCACTGTCGTGGCGCATGCTGTAGGAAATCGGAGTGATGGGCGTGTCGTACGGCGGCGCGTCCTCCTCCGACCCTGAGCTGAAACTGAGTATACTGTCCTGGTGGAATTCCTTTCGAACGGGTGGTATACTAGTCATTGGAGTGAGCCCGCGCCGTTCCAGCCTCTTTGACTTCGCCACCTTGAACCAAAAAGAGGCACTGCCATCCTTGTCAACGCTGACATCTCGCATTCCCTGCGCTTTGCAGTACCTCTCTGGTATGCGTGATAGGCTTTGGATGCAGGAGGAAATGAATGGTCCTTCGCAGGATCGCTGGACGAACGCTTCAACAGCATCGGTAGCCGGGTCGCTTCTCGTCAGTCCTCTTTGGAGCTTGCAGTACGCGAGCAGCGGGGAAACGTCCAACGCGAGGCTAGCGCTGGAGAAGTCTGAAACACACAACGAGTCTCTCGTTTGCGGGGACGGCAGCAACAAAGGCGACGGTCCTGTAAGCCGTGATAGGCCTGTGGATGGAAGTGCAAAGGGGCTAGACCTTATAGTGGAGAAAGGGGTATCCAGCGATGGGGAAGGACCGAACGGGACCCGGTAGGGTCTGTACGCAACGAGCTCGTCCGGCTTCGAGCTGAAAGGAGCGCTAGATACTGCTGAGTGCCATTTTTTTTGAGGTGTCACTGCGATCTCTCTGTCGCATGTCGGGGCGAAATTCTCCTTCGCCGTCCTGAGCCCAGTTGAGTGGCAGGGTGTGACTGGCTCCTCGTTCCTCCGCCTCAGTACAGGGCTGGATACCGGGCGCACCTCGCAGTCTGCCACCACATTGGCCAGGAAGGCGGTAAGGCTACTACTCTGCTCCGGTCGTTTCCGAGGTGGAGACAACTCGGGACGATTCACGTGCGAGAGGGTCATGTCCGTCTGTGTGCCCTTATTCACATGTCGTTTGGAAGAGGTGGGGTGGCTGGGCCTACCGCTCATCTGCCTCTCAAAGTTGTACATGTACTGAAACTCCTCCCTGCGCATGCCGAAATCGTCTGGGCAGAATGTGAACTGGCTATCAACCAGTTTGTCCTCTCCAACGGAACGAGACAGCACAGCATCGGTGCTTGTTGAGCACAGCGAATCCATTGCTGGATTACCTTCCCTCGGACTCGCCCACTTAATGGAGCGTCGGAAGCTCGGTATTGAGTGAAAGTCCTGTATCGTGCAGATCACTCTTTGTCACCTGTTGTACGTCATTTGAACGTGCCGGTCTTTGTGAACTCAGGATTATTGTGCTTCTATTTTTATACTGCTCCCTTCGCTGACCACCGCACAGGCCCGCCTGTTAGTGGGTTCAGCTGAATCCCTCAAGTCGCCACCTGACCCTGAAGCTCCGAATTGAACTGCGTACAGGTCATCAAACGAAATCCGCGATTTTTCCCGCTTCTGATGTCGTCTGGGAGTCAATCACTGTACAGCATGCCCCTCCTTTCAGGGCGGGGCGTAAACCGTGCACCTCTTGCGGCAGGTTGGTCTAATGACCTTAGCCTCGCATACATGGAGACACATCGCACGAAAAGAAGTACCAAGGCTGAAGTGCTGAGTGCGGATATTATTAGCATCATCAACCAAATAGAGGAGCTTGCGGCTATGGAAGAAGCGTCCTTCAGGGTCTACAGCGGACTTCTCGTCGGTGTGGTCCGTATCTACGCTCACAAACTCGACCGATTCTACAGTGACTGCGCTGCCCTGATGGAACGCATGGAAACTTCGCAAGAGACTTCCACGCCCGCGATGGCAGGGTCAGTTCGCGCTGCTCGGAAGCGGAAGCGAGCGCCAACGGAGTTAACACTTTCGTTAGAGCCTGAGGACTTCGACATCCTGGAGCCTCAGCTGCCTGTTGTCCCACTGAAACAGCCACTGGCTGTGATTTCAACGCCGAAGCGGTGTCGTACAGAGACCGATTACGACTTTATTGAATCTGGTGCCGTTGGATCCTTTGGATTAAGAGGCGCAATTCTGCCAACGCTTCAGGAGGCTGATGAGGAGTCTGATACTGCAGTCGCGTTGACTCAAGATCAAGGCGACTGCAACACGACTCAAGAAAATGAAGAGGCTGCGGAGTCGGACGGACGCACCCCTGTGCCGCAGGACCTCTCACCAAGAGCTGAGCCTGAGACCGGCAGTCCACAACTGCAACCCGTCGAACCACCTCTAAGTCTCCAGGATCAAGTTGACGTCGAATATTTCCGTGGAGACGACAGCGGCGCAGCTATCGATCTCGTGGACCATGTACCATGGAGTGACTCTGAATCCGAACGCCCTTCGCTGAGCAGCGGAAGGCCTTCCGTGAACCCTATGGAGGTGTTCATGTCGGAGACGCCACGTGTAGGCGGCATCGCTCGAGTCCTCACGTCGGATTCCGAGACGGAGGCCAATCCGAGGCCGGCTCCTCAACGAAGACAGAGTCGCCGGTCAAAGACATCCACCTACGTCGTGGACAACCAAACCGCGTGGGAGACTTGGCCACCTGCCCAAGGTGATTTGGTGGTCCGCAGATGCTATAAGATGGAGGAGGGTGACTTCGTGCTGCCGCTAGTGAGTGGAAGGCTGAGGACTTGTCTAGCACGACACGAATTTCTGCGTTCGCACGTAGAAATTCTTCAACCTGCCGAGGACGTTCTACCAATGCGTTGCGAAGGCAAGGCCGGCCCTTTTCAATTCCACGGCGAGCCCTGCGGCGAGCCCTGCGGCGAGCCCTGTGATGAGCCCTGCGGCGAGCCCTGTGATGAGCCCTGCGGCGAGCCCTGCGGCGAGCCCTGTGATGAGCCCTGTGATAAGCCCTGCGGCGAGCCCTGTGACGAGCCCTGCGGTGATCCCTGCGATGATCCCTGCGGTGATCCCTGCGATGAGCCCTGCGGTGATCCCTGCGGTGATCCCTACGACCCGACGTCCTTCACGTCTGAGCCCTCTCCATTGAACATATCTGGCGAGGCCAAAGAGCCTTATTCGCACATCAGTGAGCCGCCGACTCCGCAGGCAGAGCTCCTGTGCAGTACAACTCTAGCAAAGATGGGGTCTGACAAAATCACCGACGACATGGATGGAGGGTCCACCAGAGTGTCCACCAGCGACAGCCAGCCGCTGGTCACTCTGAGGCACGATTCCCGAGCCAACCCTATCCAACTTCCAGCAGACGCCGCACCAGACGATTGGCCCCACATTCTGCCAGCTACAGGCTGCTTGTCTATGAACCGACTATGCCACGGGCGGTCGCCGTCTTTTGTGGCAGGATTGTTCATGTCAGTGCTTGACGCCGCCACCAATGGGAGGGCCGCGGTCCTACAAGACAAGCCTTTCGCTGACGTACTCGTTTGGTCGAAATGAATTGCTTTTTAATGATGACCAGTACTGGAAACGGTCCCCCACTTTTGATCTGGATACTCGCGACGATCACTGTAGTGCTCGTTGTGGGATGCCTCCTCGCCAAGTTCTCCAAGCATAAGACGGCCTCGCGCGCGAAACAATACCGCATTGAAGTCGTTCCAGCTTGTCATGCGGAGTGCAGCATCTCGAAAGCCTTCCCATCAGAGGCCACACCTGTCTCTGAATCTCATCCAACGGTTTCCGGTGAAGATCAACATTTCTATTGTTCCAGAGTAGATGGTTGCTTGGTACCACCCTTGTCGGAACCAGGCCGTGTGTTTTGCTTATCTCAGTCAGCTGCCTCGTCTGAAGCGACTGAGACCGTCCACTTCTATGAGAGCATGACGCACAAGAGCAGTTACGACATACGGGCCAGCTCCGGTAGCGGAATGTCGATAGAGCAACCCAATTCGGACCTTTACAAACCATAATGCACACAAGAGTTTGGGGTTACCAAATACCATTCGTAATGCGCTGAAACGTGTCGTACTGGACCGTACGCCAATTATTTACTGACTGGTCGATAAGGGACAAGATGTGGTTGATACACTGCCTCTCCGGAAGTTTCAGCATGAAACGCTCCTTCAGTTGTTGCAGTGCGAACTCGGCGTTCCCAGAGAAACAGGGCATGGTGGTGGCTGTCATCATCATCTCGACCAGCAGTATTATCTTCTCTGCACTTTTGCGTGCTTCCAGAAAACCGCTAATGACAAGGCGTCTAAAGTACTCGAAGTTGTCACTGTCGGGACCCTGCATGATGTCCAAGATCTCTCCCGTGAGCTTGAAAGGAGATGTTTCGAACCCAACAGACCCCGGGCTGTTACTCAGCACGAACCCATAGTCTATGTGGACCAAATGTCCCTCGGCCGTCAGTAGTAGGTTGCCATTGTGGCGGTCCTTGACCTGCAGGATATGGGAGATCAGTGAATAAGCTGCATGACTCTCAATGAAGTTCTGTGTACAGTCAGAACCCAACCCTCACCTTGCGCGCTTCGTCAATGCAGTCAGCAAACGCCGCCTCAAATACCCTAGCAAGATTTTCTTCCTTCATAGTGCGTTTCATAGCGTCTACAGACGCGGTGTTGGGAACGTACTCAATAATGCCGCACCCGCTTCCAGCGACCAGGATGTCGTAGGGAAAGATCCACAATGGAAGCCCTGCATCTTCAAACACATCCTTGAACTGATGGATGAGCTGAGACGCCAACAGTTCTTGTCGGACGTCATCGCCGCCTTTGATCATCACGGCCACTAAATTCCAAGACTTCAACTGGCCGTAGGGACTGCGTTCCTTGAGTCGGCATTTCTTGTCTTCCCACAGCTCTCCCCAGAGGGACCTTCTCACCTCGGGTGCCCTGTCGGCCAGCTCCTCCAAAGACCTCTCCCCCATCTTCTCTATCTGCCGCTTCTCCACCTTGTCAGTCTTCTTCGAGCGGCCAAAAACACTCCATGCACTGGGATCCTTTATTGACGCTTCATCAGACGACACCTCCGGAGACTGCAGCACGGATTCCTTGGCAGAGGTCGCCTTGCTCTCACTGACACAGGACGGAGGCGTCGTGACTGTGGTCGTAGGCCCGTGAGCCGCCATCGACCTCCGGATAGCACTGAGAGGTGTTTCTGGGGCTAACAGGTCCTCAGCCATAACAGTGGATCCGCGTGTATCGCTGCTCATGTTCAGTTTTGTGGCCTCCAGGATTTCGTAGTAATTCACTGCGCTAGTGCTTCCCTTTGGCACGTAGAAGCTCTTTATCCGGATGTCACTCAATACGGAGTCGAGAACGTACATATCGTCCCATTCGAACTTGAAATTGGAGTCAGATTGCAGCTCGGCAGCTATCCGCCTCACGTCTTCATCCAAATCGGCAACTTCCATCACACACAGGTAAGGAGCGCGTTTCCGACTGGAGAGCACCCGGCACTCCTCCGACACAATCGAGAGGATCTGGGTGGCGTGCTGTCCATCGAGGCTACTCGCAAATTGCTCAGGATCAGGCCCTATTTTGTGCATAGGAATCGAAAGCCCAGACATGATGAAGCAGCCCTCTGTAGCCGCAACCACGCATCGGCGGAAGAACATCCAGGAGTTCATTCGTTCAAAGAATCCCTTGGCCAAGTCCAGTCGCTGGTCCTTGTCAAGTTCCAGCACCAGGGAGTTCGACAGCTTGATGGAGAGCTCTACAAAGCAGTTTACGGCGTTGAAGTACTCACACCGCCGACTTTTGATGAAAAACTTATGCAAATCCTCATCCACGACGCTAGCCTCTCGATCAAGCGATTCATGCTTAAATGGATTGCCTAAGTGGGAAACGTTGATGAAATCCGATGCAACCTGCACTGGCCTTTCATCGAATCGGAAGCCAGGCGCAGAAGGCCACTCGCTTTTGCACACCCCAGGTGGTTCTCTGGTACGAACGTCATCGCAGCTAGGAGAGTGAGGCAGCTCGTCTACGATTTTGTCGTAAGCTCGGAAATCAGGCGAGCTGGCTGCCGTGTGCATTTCCGGTTCCAGTGATACCTCCTCACCCACCGTGAGGCGTTTAACCAGTTTCCTCCGAAGGAAGACGTCTGGTAGGCAGGCATCTGGCATCTCCGCACTTCCAGAACCGCGTCGACGGCCTGAGTTCACAACTGCCATCTCCAGCCCCTCTGACAAATCGCGGGCTATCTCCGAGTGTACGTTGTCGTCTGGTACAGCTTGAAAGAGCCAGTTTGCTTTCAGCGCCAGATGCATGCTCTTGGCACCCTTGTCCAAAATGAATTTCGACACGTCAGCCCGCTGAGTCGAAGGACCTTGACTAGGCAGTCGGACGAGATCTCGGAGAGCTAGTTGGCATAATTGGGGAAGATAAAAATTGATAACGTCGTCTGATCGACGATAGAGTAGATTCACCAGATAAGAATGGAGACCCGGCTCCTTGCGGTGTTCGAGGTAGTACATGTGGTAATGCCCATCAAAAACCTCGC
>NW_027151956.1:0-1320 GCF_019968955.1 Porospora cf. gigantea A | reverse complement strand
TTCGGTGTAGTGTGGTACGTTGCAGACGAAGGTTTTCGATACCTTGCAGCGCTTTACTCCATCTGCTGTGGTGTAATGGCATCGATAACCTCCTTCATGACATGAGTGGGAAAGTACTCTCTCGGCCAATGTGGCGTACAGCGAAGCTTCTTCAGGAGAGATCAGTCCTAGTGTAGTGATGTCTTCTGCCAGTGTAGCAATAGAGGATGTCTCCACCGTTTCGTTGTTTTCTGTGGAAAAAAAGCAATGTAGGTGTGGGAGGTAGCCTTGAACTGTTTGGAATTCGTATCGATACCATGATGTGTGGACTTTTCCAATTATTTTTTCTTCGCCGGATTTGATCCACTTAAGGAGGTATCGTGAAGCGCGTTCCCACACCCGACAGTAGTCCACCACGTAGCTTTGCCTGTTGTCTTGAAAGGGGCGTTTGCAGACCAGTAAGTCTGTTAGGATGCGAAGTCCAGGGAATGATGACTGATTCATGTTCAGTGTGAGAAAGTGCGTGAACCGACGTTGTCGATTCATACAACATAATTCACGGACTGTACGTTTCGCATCGTACTCGCTGAAAGGAAGGTCCCGTGTTTTAGTCATGTTGTATCCCGCAACTTCCAAGAAAACTTCCGCTGCTTCATGTTCTTTATGCTTATTCAGAATCGCTTCAGCGCCTCTGCTGAACATGAAACGGCTGTCGTTCTGCTTGAAATTCAGATTGAAGCACCAGTCAAATAGAACGCTGCGGTAGTTCTCATCCAAACTGCAGGGGGAATTGCTTGAACACAGCCGGATCCAAATGTGATGTTGCAAGGAATCAAGTCCTAATGGGACACCCGAGGGGTTCTGTAACAGTGCCAAGGGAATCGCGCCGGTAGGTATTCCATTACGGTCGACGTGCCAAAAATGATGTGGGAATAGGAAACATTCGGGGAACAAACTCGAAGTAAGGCCGGGGCCACGAGCGAATATCGTATGAAGAGCGTACTTCATGTTTTCGTTCAAGTTAACTTGTTTGGCTGTAATACAGCCGAATTTGTTCCAAAATATGGCTCCTTGGATTGGGTTCCCCTGATGAGTGGCTGTTGCAGTTTGAGCGGTTGATTGAGAATCTTCGTCAAGGTGACATGTGGTTTCCTCTTTCAAGGCTTGTTCCGTTGCAAGGTCCATGTGGCACCCTTTGCAAAGTATGTAGGTGCAACCATTTTCGTGGCAGGCGTAGGCTGTTGTGTTTGGGCAAGGTCCAATAGCACATTGGCGCCTGAGTCGACTTTTTTTGAAGGGTGTTGTCGGGTGGTCAGGACAACATGCAAAAATGCCCGTCAT
>NW_027151955.1:0-1321 GCF_019968955.1 Porospora cf. gigantea A | reverse complement strand
GAAGAAAAGGTCCTCAGTTTGGCCCAGCTACACCGGAAATGGAAAGAGGAGGCACAAAAGAGGGCCAACCTGCGGAAGGAATCCCGTCCCTCCGACTGGGACGACTTGGGGCACCTCGAACCTGAGATGCTGCAGTGGACTAAGGCGGCGATTCGCCGGGTCATCTGGTCCCGGAAGCAGGACCGATGGCTGCGGCGCATGCGGGAGCTAAACATCCCGGTTCACACCTGCGAGGTTTGCTCTCGGCAGGTGACCTCGAACCACCGCTGCGTGCCCACCGGCCTAGCGGTCCCTGCCCCCGGAGACACCCCTTACAGCCGGAAGGAACTGATCGTGTCTCAACAAGGGAAGAACCTGTCCCTGAAACCCAAGGTAGTGGTCAACTCGGACAAGCTACGGGAAGAATTGGAGAAGATGACCTCCATCCTAGCCCAGAAAGAAGAGTTAGCCTACCAGCAGGAGCAGTTCACAGAGGCCCTCCTCGGTCTCGCCGACGCCCTGGTCACCGACCCCTCTTACGGGACTTCCCGCCACGGGTCGGCCTCGCAGGCGACCGCCGCGGACCGACCGCAGGAGCCTGAGAACGCGCCCTCCAGGGACGGCTCCTTCTCCCCGGAACAGGGAAGCCTCCCCTTGACGACGGCCTGCCGACTCCCGGAGGAGACTCCGTCTCGGAGGCGACGCTCTAGCACCTCTTTCCCTCTGCAATTCCTCCGCCTCACGCAGGGGTCCCAGGACTACCACGGCCTGGTGGACACCGGCTCTCAGATTAACCTGATCGACGCCAACCTCGCCGCCACCCTCGTACGGGACGACGCCCCCCTCGCCGATGCAGGGGCTACCGAGGTCCGGGGGATCACAGGAAACAACACGCCCATCTTGGGTTGGGCCACCCTGACCCTATGTCTGCCCACAGGGGAAGCGGTCTCGAGCCCTTTCGCGCTGGTCGACAGGCCCCCTGCCCGGATCGTGATTGGCCTCCCCTTCATGCATGAGGGGTACCTGGAGCACGCACCCCACGAGGGGACTCTCCGCTCTCCCGCCGGCCTCATCCGCCTGACTCTGGCCCCTTCCCGAGGTTCTGCCCCCGAGGCTCTGGCCCCTCTCGTACTTGACTAGTATCCTTTAGAAGGAAGAAGACAGTAGGATAAAACTAACCTGTCTCACGACGGTCTGAACCCAGCTCACGTTCCCTTTAACTACGGGTGAACAATCCGACCATTAAGCGCTTCTACACGCTTAGGATAGAAAGAGCCGACATCGAAAAATCAACTTGCCGCGTCGATATGATCTCTCGGCGGCCACGAACTAGTTATCCCGG
>NW_027151954.1:0-1321 GCF_019968955.1 Porospora cf. gigantea A | reverse complement strand
GCTTTCACCAAAGCTAACTTCAAAACTGAATCCAAATCCTGAGAGATTCGGGAATCGTCACCTTCGGATACGACGTCCGCATCCTCCGGTTGAACCTCTTCATCTAGACTATCAACCTCGGAGAGGGATCTCCTGAGCATCTTCTGAAGTAGTACGGGTAGCAGAGGTCCAGCGCCTTTCAGGAGAGTTTGTAGCATAGCTACGTCCACAGCAGTGGGTTGTATCTTCAAATCTGTACGTAAACCCAAATCCTGAGCGACTCGGAAATTGTCACCTTCAGATACGGCGTCCGTATCCTCCGGTTGAACCTCTTCATCTGGACTATCAACCTCGGAGAGGGATCTCCTGAGCATCTTCTGAAGTAGCATGGGTAGCAGGGGTCCAGCGCCTTTCAGGAGAGTTTGTAGCATAGCTACGTCCACAGCAGTGGGTTGTATCTTCAAATCTGTACGTAAACCCAAATCCTGAGCGACTCGGGAATTGTCACCTTCGGATACGACGTCCGTATCCTCCGGTTGAACCTCTTCATCTAGACTATCAACCTCGGAGAGGGATCTCCTGAGCATCTTCTGAAGTAGTACGGGTAGCAGGGGTCCAGCGCCTTTCAGAAAAGTTCGTAGCATAGCTACGTCCACAGCAGTGGGTTGTATCTTCAAATCTGTCCGTAAACCCAAATCCTGAGCGACTCGGGAATTGTCACCTTCGGATGCGACGTCCGCATCCTCCGGATGAACATTTTCATCTAGACTATCAACCTCGAAGATGGTTCTAAAAAGCATCGTCTTAAGCAGCAGAGGTCCGGCGCCTTTCACGAGAGCTTTCACCAAAGCTAACTTCAAAACTGAATCCAAATCCTGAGAGATTCGGGAATCGTCACCTTCGGATACGACGTCCGCATCCTCCGGTTGAACCTCTTCATCTAGACTATCAACCTCGGAGAGGGATCTCCTGAGCATCTTCTGAAGTAGTACGGGTAGCAGGGGTCCTGCGCCTTTCAGGAGAGTTTGTAGCATAGCTACGTCCACAGCAGTGGGTTGTATCTTCAAATCTGTACGTAAACCCAAATCCTGAGCGACTCGGGAATTGTCACCTTCGGATGCGACGTCCGCATCCTCCGGTTGAACATCTTCATCTAGACTATCAACCTCGGAGAGGGATCTCCTGAGCATCTTCTGAAGTAGTACGGGTAGCAGGGGTCCAGCGCCTTTCAGGAGAGTTTGTAGCATAGCTACGTCCACAGCAGTGGGTTGTATCTTCAAATCTGTCCGTAAACCCAAATCCTGAGCGACTCGGGAATTGTCACCTTCGGATGCGACGTCCG
>NW_027151953.1:0-9660 GCF_019968955.1 Porospora cf. gigantea A | reverse complement strand
ACTTCACCGATTTGGGAGGGGGACCTGGGGGCTTTCCCTTGCTTCGGGGCCACTTTGTAGATCTTGGAGGTGGACCGGGAGGACGCCCCTTGCTCTTTATTACGCCCAGAGGTGGTGCCTCAGCCTTAACCGCCGTTTCGGCTGTAGGCTGGACACATCGCTGTGTTTCCACAACCGAAATCGAAGGTACAGCCGCGGGCTCGCCCTCGTCCAGCATGAAACCTGGAGTCCCAACCACGGACAGCTCCTGCAACTTGACGATGTCCAGTTTGCCTGCCCTGCGTCTTCTAACACGTTTTACGCCTTTAGCGCGGGCAATATTATGGACGCAGAGGGGCACCAGCAGTCCCGGCCTCTGAGGGACTGCCCGACTGCGGGATTGGGTGGCCGGCGCTCCTCCAGGGTGGATAGCCGTCACAGCTTTGAATCCGCCGCTCTCTGTTTGCGTCTGGAACGGTCGTCCCCGCTCCAGGGTGTCCTCCCGAGCGCGGATAGTCCTCACTGTCAACTTGTGGTTGAACAGGGCGAGATTCGAGCTAGGCACGCGCTGGCCTGGAGGGAGAAGTTCCAGGATGCTGGGTTTGGGTGGCGGAGCCGAAGGCGTTGACTGGACTGCCAACTGCTCTCCCTTTGACCGACGAGCTGCCGCTGCACTCAGCGTGCTGACCCTTGGTTGGGGCTTCCCCTCCGCTGGTTCAACGGATCTGTCAGTCAAGCCTCCCCCAAAGAGAACTTCCGCGATCCCTTCTGGGTTCGATTCGGATTCCGCAGAGTTTAGGAGACCCAGTACGTCCACGTGTAGCAAGCGCGCCTTGATTTCCCCTCGTATACGTTCACGGACCTCCGCTTCGATCTGGGCCTTCAGCCGGACCAGATCACCAGGGAGGACAGTTTTCACCACTCTGGTGGCTTTCAGTTCCTGCAGCCGCCGACGAACTTCCGCATCCGCGGTGGCCTGGATTACCGTGTGATTCTTGTCTAGCTCTTCCTGCACTCGTTGCTGCAACGCCTGCTCCTGCTTCCGCATTATCCTCGACACAACTTGCCGTTTGACTAATGATGCGATCTCCGCAGTGTCAGCTGTCGCAGAGACAGAAGCGTCCGCAGGCACCCTCACACCGAGCGAGTCGCAGAGGCGGTTGACAAAGTGGTTCCTAAAGGTTTCGGTCTCCTGCTCGTTGCGCCTCATGGCCGTCTCGTACTTAGCGGTGAGAACGGTGAATTGCTCGTCCACCTTGTCCTTCATCTCCTTCATGCGTTGCTCGGCAGCCTGAGAGAGTCGGCTGTCTTGCTTGCTTCTGTTCTTCAGATACTCGACAGTTCGCATTAGTCTGACGGTTTCGTTGCTATGTTGTACCGCTGCCTTGGTTAGCTGTGACACCTTGGACTTTTCTTCGTGGAGTCGTTTGTGTAGCTCCACGATGTGCTGCTCTTTCTTAGCGATCTGCTCACTTTTTTTTGTCATGTCGGCCTGAAGGCGAGAGATTTGACGACTGACATCCAGCAACTCGGATCTCAACGACGAGTTGGCTTGACGAAGGCCTTCCTCATTTTGCCTGTGCTGCTCGAGAAACTCCTTCTCCCGGTCCTTGAATGCGGTGTGTAACTTCGCCCTCTTCATGGCGAGTACCTGCCCCCACTCGCCTGCCGCTAGGTGCGCGTCATCCCTTATTAAATATCGCTCCTCATCCGCTGCTGCTCTTTCCGCTGCGATCGATTGCGCAACCCGACGATCAATTTCGGCTTCCTGAACCATCTCGAGCTGATGCGCCATCTTTGTTAACTGTTCTTCCAGCAACCTCTGAGTCCGTGGAGTGATTTCTGGGCGGTCCTGCAGACAGACCACGTTCGGTTGCTTCGTTCTTGAAATGAAGGGTGTAGGGCACGCGGCAGGTACCTTGTCTAGCGCCTTCACACTCCCTACAAAATCCTCCGCATCAGAGGCCATCGACTCGCTCGTAATCTTTCGGTAGGATGCGTGCGTGTCGGGCTGCGGGGTGTAGTCGGATTCATCAAACACCAGTGTGTTCGTGTTCCTCCTCGTGCGCCGGTGGGAGGAAATAGCGTCACTAGCCTCTGACGGCTTGGAGGAGAACGTGGTTTGGTACTCCGCCGGCACTTTACGTTGGCCAAATATAGACGCATTGCTTGCTGGAATGTGACCGTGATCACGACTGCTGACAGCGCGGGGTTCACGTCCCAGAGGCCTGTGGACAACGGTTCCAGACTCTGTATGCCTCCGTTCGGTCTGCCGGCATTGAACACCGGAATCCACAGGTTGCCTGGAAGGCAGTCTGGTGGTTAGTGGAAGCCGTGGAACTGGCGAGTGAGAGAAATGTTGAGGCTGTCGTGGTCCAGGTGTTCTGTCGGGAACTGACGAAATCTTAGTTGCAGTCGTAGGCTGGCGGGGAGGCGGCCCGTCAGCCGTGCCTACTGTTGAGCTTCGGCTTTTACGACCCCCAAAACGTTCTATAAGGTCCTCAAGTTCAGGCATGGAGACCTACCGAAATTGCACGATATCTCTGGATCTCTCTGATGGAGGACATCAGCTACGGCCACATCCATAAAGAACCTTGGGGCATAAAGCACCGGCGACAAGAAGAAGACACTGAAGTTCGAGCGAAAATCTCCCCAGAGACCGAGTCAGAGTCGAGTGAGGATCTCGAAGTCCTTTTGACTGACGACGACAGCGATTTGCCTCCTTTTCGCGTGACTGGAGTGTTGAAACCGAGGCCAAGCTTGCGGAGAAAACTTTTCGCTGCACATCTGCTCGTTGGACTGCTGTTTTTGATGACGCTGGTGGTTAGTCGTTGGTGGGGGTTCGAGAGCGGACCCAATGGAACCATCAGATTTCGTCTGGCCTTGCTGGCATCACGGAGTTCGACTATGGAGGCCCCACACTTGAGCGAGCGTCTGGTGATGAGTGCGGTGCCTCTGACACTCGCCGTGATGCTCCTAGGTCTCCTTTATCTATGAATGCGCTGATGGTGGGGTTGTGAATTCTACGTATTTTACTTAATGAGTGACACTTCGAAGAAGCAAGGGTGGATTCAGTCAGGCTGGTCGACTGCCAGGAGTGAGATGTCAATTATTTGATCACAGAACTAGGTGGTACTGTGGGGGCTCAGACTGACAAAGGCAAGGGTGTGTTCGGACCTATATGGAATCGAAAATCAAACCCAAAACCACCCAAAGTGTGAGCTATGCGCTCCTTGGTTACACAGTTCAAAGGCTGCCAACCAGGCATCGGTACTGATGCGCCGTCAGGACCTGCCCGATCTCAACTTTGATCCCAATCTATATCGAGCCCCCCCTAAAGCGCAAGCGGCCGCAAGTCCCGCCACTGGCGAAGAAGAAAAAGCGGCTGAAATCGATGCAAACACTGACCTGGCTCACGTTGGAATGCTCCTCCTAGACCGGAACGACTTTCTGTTCTTGGAGATTCAGTCCATTCAATGTCCTCACATTCCGGTCATCGACGATATTGTGGCATCTTTTGACACCATAATGCCCATGTGTGTAGAGAAAAACTCGCATCTAGACGCGAGCGGGCTTCTTCTTCTGGATGAGCAATCCACGTCACTGGACTCCGCTTCGTCCAGTTACGACTCGTTCGATTTCGAGTTCACACACCGGGTGATGAATGGCGCAGAAGGGGAGGAGGACGCCAGCGAGGACTCTGGGACCTCCACACTGAAGCGAAGTAGTACGTTCGACGAACATTTGTTATTCGAAGCCGATGACGCCAGTCCCCCAGTTGTTGTCGACGTGAGCGACTTCGAAGACGCCCAGCGCGAGGCACTCCAACATGACGAGGCGTCCGTGCAGGACACAGATGTGTCGGAGGAGGCTTGGCTTGAGGATGTGACGCTAACGAGGACTTCCACGCCCATGGCTACTTCCGCCCCCGTGGAGGCATCCACGCCGATGGCGGCATCCACGCCGATGGCGGCATCCACGCCGATGGCGGCATCCACGCCGATGGCAGTATCCACACCGATGGCAGCATCGACACCGATGGCAGCATCGACACCGATGGCAGCATCGACACCGATGGCAGCATCGACACCGATGGCAGCATCGACACCGATGGCAGCATCGACACCGATGGCAGCATCCACGCCGATGGCTGCGTCTATTCGCGTAGAAGATTCCACACCCATGGCGAGCTCTACCAACTTGGGGAGGTCGACCGAGGCCTGGGCTCAAGAGGAGTCTGTTTCCCTGGCGACTTTCACGCCTATTGCAACGTCCATTGAGCAGGTTTCTCCTATGGAGCACGCTGCTGTGCTTGAGACCCCAGTGCACTATGACGACTCCCCAACGCACTCCGCTACCCCCGAGGAAGTCGCGCCATCGGTCGAAATGGGTAAAACCATTGCAGCCCCGCCCTTGGGACGTACGACGGCTGTCGTAGAACCACAGATGCCAGAGTTGGGCAGCCCGTCGCTGTCGCTTTCCGTGGCCGACAAAGCCCCGATCCCGTGCGTGTCCACCGAAGCGATTCGGTTCCCTCGTGGCTCCCGAGTTATCACCGTGGACACCTCAGCTGTCCTGTCTTGGGATTGGCATCTCTCTTCCCCCAGGGCTGCGTATCCAGCTGAGGGATTCAACCCAGCGATAGCCGCGACCCACGAGTTCCGCCGGCTGCGATTCAGACACCAGACACGCGAAGCCGAGGTGCGAAAGAATATTGCTCGTATGCAAAAGCGGGTGAAGTGGGATCAGGCAACCAAGGCCATCTTCACTGAGACCTTGCAAACACCAGGCTACACACGCGAAGCTACCCTGGACGACTTCGTACGATATTCACGCTCAGCCTCAGCACCGTGCCACCACGCAAAGGACACGAGGCTTTTCTGGCTTGGAGCCTCGGGTACTCCGTACATTCCTCCTACAACAGACCATAAGACTAAGCAGCTCGTGGTGCCGCGAGGTGCATGCGTTCCCGACTGGCTTGTTGGCATGGAACTGCACAGGAAAAAGGCGCTAGAACGACTCAATTCCGAAAGGAAGACGGTCTTAAAGCAGATCGAGCGTCAGAGGTCGATTCGCCGTCTACCTAGCTCTCGGCTCTGCCCCAAGAGGGGAGATGTTGTGTTGCCTACTGAAACGGATTACGATCTTCTCAACCAGCAGCTGAAGTTGGAGGCCGAAGAGAAGTTCAAGAAACAGCTGAAGTCCGTGCAATTGAAGAAGACTGGTCGAATAGAGAAGCTGCTCCAGCAGGAGAAGGAACCCAACCGAGCGTAAGTCAACGATCTGATCAGTAACGCAGTGCATCGGCCGAGAACGTGCCGTTTTGGCAGGGCCAACTGAAGATAACTGGACGCCTTCAAGGACTGGACAAACATGCACCAGCCTTGGACACTCCCCACGAGATTATACCCGAGGACGTCGTCTCCCCTCAGAAAGCCCGAAACATATTCAAAGCCAGGGATGAGTTGGTGAAGGCAAAACGCAAGGTTCAAACCCCGAACGATCAGTGGTTCGTGGACACGCTTGAGAACCTTTGAAGAGCGCTAAATATCGAGCGCTGCGCCATTTAATATACCAGCCTCCTTGAATTTGCCGGCTGGTAGTTCCGTGCCCTCTTTGTAGATCTGTGTTGCACATACAAAGAGCTCACGTCTTTGCTGCTGGGTACTACGCTGACTGCCAGGACCGAGTCTAAGTTTTCCCGTGCACCGGTTTTCAAACGCACCAGTCCTCTTTCTGCGTGACAAAGCCACACAGAGATGTCCTCAGTTCCCAGTGTGTCGTCGCCCATCTCGATTTCCAGCCCAAACCGCCTGGCTGTCTTCACGTACTCACAAATGCCAAAACGAAATTGGGCGGGATCCGCCAGGCAGCGGTTTTTAATAAGAGACCGGCCTGATCCACGAAACTTATGGGCCGGGACTGTGCTAGGGTCCAATAGTCGCCCTGCGATGATGACGTTCTGGTTGTGGTGCCTTACAAGTCTTACCTGCGCCCCTTTGCGACTCCAGCATATGTCTAGCCGACCTTGATCTGCGCGACTGAACAGTAGAAAGCCGCCTTCACCCTCTGCAAAGCCCTGTTTGAGTAAGTTTTCCGCTCGCGCCTGTTCTGTCATCTCGACCTCTGCGACGGGCTCGCCAGATTCGGCCGCTGCAGGCGCCGTTGATGGCACCGTGGTCGCCGCTGCAGGCGCCGTTGATGGCACCGTGGTCGCCGCCTCGACCACGGCTGGTACGGCAGGCACGTCCACAGGTTCTCCGCTCACGCTAAGGGCACTCCCTGGAGGCATGGTGGTGCTGAGATCTGATGGCTTGTCGGGCTCCGGCGCAGGAAGGGACACCTAGTATCATATAAACGTCACCTCACCTCATGGGTGGCTTCTCGTTCCACCACTACTGGTTTGTCTACAGCGCTTTCGCAACAGCCCATTAGTAATTCTGATATGATTAGATTTCGGCCGTTGATGTTCGCTCAAAGAAGGTCACTGCGCTTTGCGAGTGCCCGCTGCCACCCGCAGCCCTCTACGTTCCACATCTATGTCGTCGTAGAGGTCGTCCTCATCGTCGTCGAACATTTCCTCCAGCAACAGATCCAGGTCGACGGCGTTCTCCGGAGTGGGTGACTCGACCTCTTCAGGAATGTCGGGGTCGGGGTCGACGAGCTCGTAGTCGCTCCATTGATCGTCCTCGTCGCCATTCAACGCTACTTGCAGCATTTCCTTTACACTGCTGACACCAGAAGCGATATTTCGAACCACCTTCAACAGGTTATCGCTCTCTGAAGGCTCTTTTTCATCACGCTTATCAACTGGATTTCGGCGGTAGTCCCCTGTTTGCATCGTGTTCAGAAACCGCGCTATCTTCCTGGCATTCGCCAAGTCCTGGCTAACCTCGGCTAGTGCCTGTTCATCAGCAGGAAGTGAACGAAATTCCTCTGGGAGGGCATCCACAATAGCTTGCAGATCCTGTCCCGTAGGGGGCTGAGTTCCAGAACGAAACTCGGGCTCGAGCTGTTCATCCAGATATGTTGGCGGAGGCGCCTTTCGTCTCGCGGCCTGGACGACCCACACCCAGGTAGAGCACCAGAGTGCCAACTTCATGGTGCAGTATTTCGAGGCCACTTCGCTGGTTCATAAATCTGCACGAGATGTACTTCATTGGTCTAAATGTGTGTGTGACAGATATATGATTCTACGGCTGACAAGCGTCGTGGACAGCAAGCCCGTTACCGTGACCTTCGGTGACCTGAGAGCCATTGGTGCCTGGAGATGGAGTGATGTAGACGAGTACTGCGGAATCTGCACCGAGCCTTTCGAAACGCCTTGTCCTCGGTGCACAGCACCTGGCGAACTCTGCCCTCCCTCCTACGGCAAGTGCGGACACTGCTTCCATCAGCACTGCATAGCGGAGTGGCTTAACAGGGCGCAGAGCGAGTCGGCACAGTCGTGCCCCTTGTGCCGGCAGCCCTTCCTAGCAGTTCCTCCAAGAGACGACACTGGCCGCCTGGTGTCTACCTCCTTCACATCCTCCGATGGCAGCGATTTCACGACACCAAGACGTTGTGCGACAGAGCCTCTCGGCGACATAGCATCACAATCTAACTAACGCATTGCTCGGCCAGGTCCCCCGGCCATGGCTTGGGCTGCATTCGGGCCGTCGGGTTCCTTGTGGGACTTGGGGTTCTTGATCACCTCGTCAACTGATAGAATCACGCAAGCAGCCTCCGTAGCGCTGCTAAATGCGTTGATCTTCATGGTAGCCGGTTCCCAGATGAACCGCTGCATGGTGTCGCACGTCCCGCCATTAATACAGTCAACGCCCGCCCAAGATACGCCATTCTTCCTTTGTCCATGGTGGATCATCCTCAATGTGTTGAGGACGCCAGTGGTGTCCAGGCCTGAATTCGTGGCTAGAGTGCGTGGGATGACTTCCATGGCCTTAGCGAACGCGCTGACCACCACTTGCTGCTTGCCGGCAATGCCGTGGGACAAGTCCCTTAGGTGCGTTGACAGCTGCATTTCGATCGCACCGCCACCGCCAACAATAGTGTGCGTCTTCATAGATCGACGAACGATCATGATCGCGTCGTGAAGTGACCTCTCGACTTCATCAAGCAGCTGGGTGGCCCCGCCACGAAGAACCAGTGTGGAAGTGACTGTATGGGGGCAATCACGGAACATGTTATACCGTTCGTTGCCAATCTGCCTTTCTTCGAACACCCCACAGGTGCCCAGCACATCCAGCGAGAGCTGCCGGACTGTTGTCTGGATTTGGGCGCCTGTCGCCTTGGCTGTGCGCATGAGATCGTCCTCATTTACACGGCCAGCGCAGAACATTCCACGATCTGCAAAGAACTGGGTGGCAAGGTCTCCAATGGGTTGCTTAGATAGAACGACTTGAACTCCAGCGTCATGGATGGCATGGAGCTTCTGGTAGATGAGGTTCCATTCCGCATCGATGATGGACTGGTAGTCTTGAGGACCTTCGATACGGACCTCCGCATTTTCTTTCTCTGCCTTGAGCTCGAGTTCTAGGTTCAACAGAAGAACACGAGGGTTGGTGAAGTTCTTGGGCTGCTGTTGGAAACCAGCGTAGCTGAAGGTTTTAGGGAAGGCCACGCCGTCGACCAGGAACGAATCAGTTAGGCTTCCCCCAGACACCTTCTTCAACCCGATATACGCTTGGTTGAGGTCTTCCTCCAGATACGTGACTGCATCCACAACGAGTTCGCCGAAGAAGTCTTTGTTGTTGGCAACGATTTTGGAATTCATCGCTGTTTGGGCGCACTTAATGAGAAGGTCCCTCCGGGTTTCGATTGTGTCGTCGCTCAGTCCGACCTGAATGCGCTTCACACACTCCAAGGCACGCTTGCAGGCGAACTGGTAGCCCTTCACGATTATTAGGGGGTGCACTCCCTCCTCCAAAAGACTCTTCGCTTCCTGCAGAAGCTCGGCGGCCAAGAGGACTACCGACGTGGTTCCGTCCCCAATCTCCTCATCTTGAGCCTGCGCGATATCAACTAGCATACGAGCTGCAGGATGGACGACGTTCAGCTCATGCATGACCGTGGCCCCATCGTTCGTGATCGTGGCCTCTTTGCGGGCGTTCTCAATCATCTTGTCCATGCCGCGAGGGCCAAGGGTGGTGCGAAGCATGTCCGCGACAGCCTGGCAGGCGTTGATGTTCGCCACGATCTGGCCTCTGCCTTGCGAGGTGTCGGCTCCGTCCTTAAGCAGGACTATTGGCGCGTTCATCAGCGCATTCCTCATCATTGTAAACTGCAAAATCCCGTTTATTTCATTGAGGCCTGTGATGATGTCCACCCGGATGTGCATGACCAAGCCTTTTGTGCCTTGGGTCGTTGACTGCGTAGCTGGACGTGTGATTTTTCGGGGCCAGGCGTTCAGCTGTGTCAACCGTCTATCGTGTTGCGTATCGTATGTGGAGTCAGCCAGTCACATAGAAAGTTGAGACCTTATGAACAACTATGTGTGATAACAGACAAGACGTAATGTAAAAGCGTTAGATTACTTTCAATGCTCACTCAACACTCAATTTTCCTGCAAGATCTTCTCTCCAGCATAGTACCCCAATGTGATCAGCTCGGATAATGGGTTCATGCGGGTCATTACGGGTAGAACGCTGGCATCCACGATCTTCAAGGACGAGATGCCGTTTA
>NW_027151952.1:0-1212 GCF_019968955.1 Porospora cf. gigantea A | reverse complement strand
CTTGCTTGCAGCTGCCGCGGTTAGCAAGACCCACCAGGGGAGGATCCACATTCGGAAAAATATGTGAGATACACGTACGATAACTCTGGACGACTTTTGTGACGCGCCCCACACATGCGAATGGTTGTGGAAATCATTTCAATAATGTCTTGCAGCCCGTCCACATCACAAGTGGTGTCTCCATCGTCCTTGTCACAGTCGCTCTGTAACTGTCGAGAGCCTTTTTGGCCCAAGGCCGTTGACGGCGTGGCGCCTCATTTGCTAGAAGCGTTCGGATTGGGCACGCCGATGGCTGCCACTCCGGCCGAGCAGGAGTCTTCCAACTTAGCTCCCCAGTTCTTTCGAATGGAGAACGACACCTCGTCAGGGAGCTCCTGCATCGAATCTGACTCGGAATCCTCGAGCTCAGCATTTGACCACATGCCTCCAGAAGAGACCAAGGCGGTGATCGCCGCGAGAATGGCCAAGGCTTACAAAACTCTGCAATCCATGCCTGGCCGACGCGTCAAACAGCCAGCAGAAACTCAGCAGAAACTTAGCAGCGAGCCCTACGTGCAACAGCTGGAGACCATCAACCATCGACTGATGGTGCTTGAGGAGAAAGTCGGCTCCATTGCGACTCATATGGAGACGACTCCCAGCACTTTCGCTGTATGTCCAGCCTCTGACGATGTCGAACCGCCCCTCTGGGCTCTACCTCTGAGGTGCGGCGCCTCCCACCGGAACACTTTGGACCTCCGGAGGTGGGTGGCAGGCGCCGGAGTGGACTTGGCCAAAATACATGACATATGGGCTACGGGATCGGACACTGTGCTGCTTCTCGCTAGTCCGGTGTATCTGGAAAGCCTCCTGAAGACGGTAAACGCCAGCCGACGAGGTTCGTTCCAGCTTGTCCCCGCCCGTAAGCCAAGGTTTCGACTGGCCTCCTGGGTCTCGCTGCGCAGCCGTCTGATCAACAAGCAACGCACCCGCGCTTCCCGCAGTCCCCTCCACGACTGTCGGCACTGCCGCCTCGAAGGGTAGCTTTGTCGAATCGTCGTACGTGTGCCCTCTTAAGCGCGCTCGTGTATCGTTTTTGTCTTTGTCAAATCCTGTTCAAGTGCACTCGTGTGTGTTGGGCCATGTTTCACGGTGATCGTACGTGTATCTCCCATATTGTCCCAAATGTGGCTCCTCCACTGGTGGCTATTGCTGACCGCGTCAGCTTCAACC
>NW_027151951.1:0-52641 GCF_019968955.1 Porospora cf. gigantea A | reverse complement strand
TGTTCGACTATCGCCAGTCCCGTAGGCACCAGCCCGCCAGTGACGAGGATGAGGAGGGTCCAGACGTAAGTGCTCCCCGACGGGCCGAGTTGATGAAGGAGCTTATTGCCTTACTCACTGGTAGGCGAGTTTCTTGCGGCTGTCGGCAGCCTCATTGTTTTCCAGCTCGTATTACACGCCCTGGTTGTGAATACTATGCGTCACCTGACTGCAACTGTGGTAATTGCCAGCTCCACAGGAAGTGGTCGGACCCGGAGTTCCTAACCGGAATACAAAATTGGAATCCTTGCGCACGGACTACAGAAGGGCCCAAGTAGGCGCTTAGTTTAAGATGATCAGCAATCTTCACGTATCTTTGTTATGTATTGCAGGACCACCTTGTCTGGGAAGACACCTTTTGATCCCCGGCACATCCAAGGGACATTCGAGGCCAATATAGTGGAGTTCGATGTCACGTTCAACCGGGATGTCGGCCTTTTCAACACTCGGCTGATGCGGACGTACGCCTCCGTCGACGAGAGGGTAAGGCTGGCCGTTAAGTGGCTCAAAGCCTGTGTCAAGAAGAGGGGCGTCAGCGACAGCTATCGGTGAGTTGTGTGGTTTCCCTTTCTTATGATGCTTCTCCAGTGGCACTTTCAGCGGCTATCACTGGCTGATTTTCTTCGTGTCCCTGATGCAGCGCACGCTCATACGCGTACCCTACCCAACTCCGTGTACAAGCCGTTTCTTGGGGCAACTAATTCCTGAAGTGAATGGGGACGCGCTTGAGTTCTACGCACCTGTTCTGCCCAATATGCAGTTGGAAACTCTGAAGAAGGTAGGACTCTCGAGTAAACAGGTTTAATGCCTTTCAGATTTACAATTGCGATCGGCTCGAGACGGACGGACATGTCGTTTCATTCTTCCATCCCCTCTTTGGTTCGAACCGCGCTGTGTCGCATGCAGCAGACGTCGGCAGATGGGGAACATGTTGTCGACAACTTCCCAAAACACTGCCTGTAGGTTTTTTGAAATCTTGGCCAGAGGAGTGGAGGAGCGAGCACCCATACCTATACTGCCTTACACTGCTATGCCGTCCCCTAACCTTTCCGACCAGTTTCGTACGGACGGCCCGTCTGAATAGTGCTCCGTATCCTGGATCCTGTCGCGGTATGGAGCTGGAGCCAAGCGAGTTGGCGAAAAAAACGGAACTTGTTGCTCAGCGCATTGGTATTGGCCCAGACTATCAGAAGGCCGTGAAGTACGCCGACCAGCAGGCAACAGTTCGCACGTTGGAAGAGTTTCAGCGGAACTGGGTGGTCTGCCGCAATTCAGCTGGCGGCGTCTTGTCTGAGAATGAATTCTCGGCGTCTGATCTGATTCTGACTTTTGCCCGCTTCACCACTCTCCACTTGAGGTATATGAGCGACGCTGTGACAATAGACAGCACACCCTTCTACATGGCCAGAAAGACCGACTATTTCGAATTGCAGAAGTCATTGTTGGCGCGACCTGACCTTGGAGCTCCTGCACCCTACGTGGTCGGTGGAAACTGCTTTCGTCTTGCTGTGATGTCTCCGGAGAAGTGCTCGTGCACTCAGGAGATGCAGACGATGTGGCTGCAGAGGCAGCACTTGTACTCAAACGGCATTCACCTCCTTCTGACGGATCCATTTGAGCGAGATCGGTTTATTAGTGAGAATCTATCCGCAGCATTTTCTTTTGCTTTCTATCTTACACAATGTCCAGCACCAACCAAGAAGACGAGTTTTACGGAAATTATCCGCACATTGACAGAAGTCTATTGTGCTCTCTGCCTCTCGGACCCGAACCAGCTCCCTGACAAATTTGACGCGCTGCTTCGAGACGAGGGTCCAGATAACAGCGAGTTCCTACCGCTGGTAGACCACACGCTTCAGCAATTTCAAACAGCGCGTTTTGGAGACAAGATGACGGACGAGTCCCGGCCACGCCGCCCAGGTCGCAGGCGGCGGAGCTACTCCTAGCTACTCCATGTTCTTCTGGCATATGTGCACGCTCTCGTGGTTGTAAAACATGGCTGCCGTGCCACCGAATCCGCTGTCAGTGATAACTAGCTCATCCATCAGTAGCAGCAGGTACCATTCAATCAACAGGCTGCTCCATGCAGTGTGCAGCTTATTTCTCGATTGGGCTGCGTTGTGGAGTAGGCTGTAGCTGGGAATAGAGTGAGGCACAATTTTGTCGTTTTCCTTCATTAGATTGCGCAGTCGGTTGTGGTCCGACATAAATAGGCCCAGTCCATTTGCTTTGTCCAGACATATTTGGACTGCTTCCTTCGTGGGGGAATTGCGTTTATCGTTCCGTTGGTGGATATGCGACGTACTATCCCCCGTACGGTAATGCAGCGCGAATAGCCCTCGCCTCATTATGGGGCGGAGAATTTCTCCCAACTGGTAGAATTTCCGACGGGCCTCAACCTCGGGTATCAGTACCTCGGCTGGAAGATGGAGGCGTATGAGTAAAGCTTGCGAGAGTGAAAGTCCCTCGTGGAAGTTCCTGGTCCACGGGCTGAATCGCAGGACCTCCGATAGTCCGGCACATAGAGGCGTCACGACCTGGAGCCTGATCTGCGAATTCCAGGTGCCCATCAGGTTGTTCAGCGTTTGCTGGTAAGCGTTGTGGCACTGGTCAGGTTGCCACATAGGATCCAGATGGTCGGTTAGAAAGATAGTTCTGCAGACAGCCCTCTCCAGCTGAGTGCGTAGGGAGTCGGTGGGACTGAGCAGGCGAAACCACACGTCCGCTTGCCGTTTTGCACTCGTCCACGTGAGCTCTCCCTTATGTAGGCGCGAGGCCAGCGACTGCCCCTTGACGGCCGTTGCGACGACGATGGGCTCGGAGAGGTCGCTGACATAACCAGACAGCAGCGATAGTGTGGCCTGTGTCGACGAAATCAGAGACATGCGGAGCCTTCGATCCAGAGTGATAACCTTGCCGATTCGCTGACGTTTGGCATTGAAGGACCAATTCAGCTCCTGGTATGCATCATAGTCCGCCGACGAGAGACTGTAGGATTGAATCGGAATGGGCATACTGCCTCTCAGCGTCGCTACCGGGTCATATCCGGTTGCAGAGCGCACAGCAGTCATGTTCCACATGACGCGTCTTGGCGAGAAGAATCGCTGGAGTAACCTGTCCTCGCTGTCCATGAAGAATGCCCTGTGGTTAACAAGACAGGCCTCGAATGTCACGTACATACCACCCAATGTATCCCCCCAGCCTCCTCTGTTGGTTAGTCTCCAGATGCACGCGCGGTCGGCTGATTGGCAGCACTTCATTCACTCACCGTTTAAAAGCTCAAGCTTTTGTGTAGGGAGTTCTGGAAATCGGTTGTCGATTGGGTATCTCGAATCTTCAGTCGTCATTGGGTCAGCACGCACTCGCAGGTAAGGCGGTACGTACTTCCGCGCTGAGGCCGTGAATATGGAGACGCTAATAAGCATCGTAAACAGGGCAACCAACTGCACAACCCCTGTGGTTAATCGTTCTGGGGGCATAATTCGTTTAATACGATGCTTGGACTCGTTTACTTACTGACGTACACGCACTCAGCTTTTAATCCGATGCTTGTACTCGCCTCGCTACCTATGAGTCATAAAACTCTTATACAAACTGACGTACAGTTTAATGAATAAAAGAAAGCACTCAAGCGTTAATACGATGCTTGGGACTTGCACTCAGCTTTTTGGGACTCGGTCTCGAGGAATGCGCTAATACCACGCTATTGAGTCATAGCTCTCTGATTAAAAAAACGGCAGAGGTTGCCTGCTGGAAGCATCGACATTCGAGGGCACTCCGACCTTTACGAATTCTATCTGCAGCGACCTAGGTGACAACAACGCTGAGCGGTGCGTGAGCGATGCATCGGCTGATGTGGGTGTCCCCTCTCTGATAAACTCAGACGGGGAAGGCGCCCTTTTAGCTGCCTCGGCGTAAGTAAAATCCGCTAGGTGTGTTCCTCGACTTTCGAAGACCACTTCGTCCCTGTGCAGTCGGGGAGACTTCCCTCCTGAACGCATCAAGGAGCTGTTCACCACGCTGCTGTACCTGCATTGGGTTGACAACCCAGTCATACCGTTCGAGTTGATCTAGAACGTCATGGTCCACATCATTGATGTCCACAAGAGCTACGTTCACCTCGCCGCACTGGTAGTGGTCCTCAGTCAGTAAACTTGTCTCCAGCACCTCACCTCCAAAGGCGTCTGGGTAGGCAAACTCAGCCATAGGGCGTGACCTTAAGGTGTTCGTTCCACCGCTTTCCGAAATATACTCCTCTGTTCGACGCTTGAGGGCTTCAGATTCAGACACCGAGCAAGTCACCAAAGGACTGAGCACGAGATTCCCCTCGGTGCCAGATTGAGTAGCGTCCATCCATCTCTCAGTGGGCCCCGACCCTCGATGTCTCGAGAAAGGTTCTTCAGCTGGAATGGAGTAGTGAGGTCGAGAGGAGCCACCGCTCACTTCAGAACTGTACGGCGACTCCATGGAGCCGGAGCAGGTCGGGATCTGCAAAGCGTCAGACGGGGTGGTCCGCGCACCTACCATGTTATTTCTCTCGCATGCAGAGACTTCGGAGAGCTCTACGCTGTCGATGGCGGAGTGGTCAACCATAAAAATAAATTAATTCTTGCGGGTGGTTTCTTGAGAATATCACCCTGCAGCGACTCAAATACAAGAAAATGGCAAGGGATGCATTTCCGTACCAGCTGGCAATCCGGGACCTGTGCATGGAGGACAACCTGCTTGTGGTTCTGCCCACCAACGCTGGGAAGACATTCTGCGCGTCCCTAGTAGTGCGCGAGTACCTGGCTGACCCCACCTACGCCCATAAAATATGCGTCTTCCTGGCGCCGACGACACTACTAACGCAGCAGCAGGGGGCGAAGGTTACTGAGGACCTCACTGAGCATCTAGGCATGGAGGCTGTTGAGCATCGCGTGTTTACCAGCGAGGAGTCCGAGATGGATCCCTACTTATCGGTAGACTGGCGCATTCCTTCCACCTGGGCGGAGCTCTTCACAGGTCTGGCGGAGTCCGCGAGTGAAGCGCCGGCAACAAAGACTGTCAAGAGAAAACTTCTTTCGTTTTTCCATACAGATGAGGATGAAACGGAGGGAACGGAGGAGGAAGCGGACACCATCCAGTCTTTGTACCCGCGGCTTTTCTTTTTGACACCTGAACGATTCCTGAACTATCTCGTCAACGGCATGCTTACCATGGCTAACATCAGCCTACTGGTCATCGATGAGGCCCACCACGCCATTGGCGAGGGCCATTCGGTATGCAAGGTGATTCTGGAGGACTACTACTCTCGCACGAAGTTGGTGGAGGCTGTGAAGCCAGAAATGATTGAGGCGCTACGAGAAAGAGGGCCAGAGGCTCTATCTGAGCTGAGCACCAAACTACCTCGGCTCATGGGACTAACCGCCTCGCCGTTCAAGGATTCCATCCGTTCCATTTGTCGGGACACGCGCCACCATGTCCTGCAGCGACTGAGACAGATGTGCAGCCTGTTTGACTCGTCAGTCATCGTCAAGGGAGTCGCGGAGACGCGTGGGTAGCCTGGGGTAGTGAACACAGACCAGCAGGTGGTTGAGCGAACGGCTATCTACGTTCAGTTCAAGCATGCGGTTTTCTGGCTTCACGTCTTAAACAGGTTTGTTTTTAAACCGTTGCTTGTTCTGCTGGAGCATCGCCTTGAAGATAACTTCCAGAATCAGTCAGAGGCCTACAACGCGCTAGTCGAAGCACTAAACGCGCAGTTAGCCGCTCATGTGGCCCCGCAGCCTAACAGTGCGTTCAGCTGGGGCCGGAACGGGGCTGCCGACAGCTTGGCCGTGGCTGCACGCTTTGCATCGAAGCACGCTGAGCTGCTGGGTGGTTTCAGGCAGGCGATCCATGGCTGTCGCGATGGTGTGTGGCTGGCGAAACAGAAACTGATGTCACGAAATCATGTTGAGCTGTGTGAAGCAACTATGATCAATTTCGGCATGGTCGGCTTCCTAGGCCTAGTGTCTATCATGCTCTCCGACGTGATCCACCAGCGGAAGGAGCTGAGACGAATGCAGATCATTCGGGATGAAGATCTGACACCAGTAAGCTCCACCTCCGCCACGGTGCTCGAGAGGACGGCAGGCCTAACTCTGGTAGTCCTACTCGTTCATGACCTGCTGACGGATGTGCCTCGTGTGCGTGAGCTGTGGGTACAGACTAGGAGTCTCGACAGTGGCGACGCCGGCAGGCTGATGATATCAGACAAGCTCCACGTTTTGATGAGGACCCTGAAAGCTTTCCCCTGTACAGACTACCGCGTCCCTGCACCCGTGGAGCCGGTTCCACCAGCGGAACCGGAGGCACATCCCTCCCCAGACACCTCGCCTCTCGTGTTCCGCGAGCGACAGGACTTCGGCGGCCAGGAGTCGAACAGCGAGGCCTCCTCCCTGTATCCGGACGAGGCCTCAGACGCCGAGCTCCCAGTTTTCAGGTCTGAGGAGACGCATGGTCAGGCGCAGGCCTCTGTTTGGGACACAGGCCTTCACTATATGCTGCTGATGACTCGGCAAGACGAACCCTTGGTTTGGTGGGAGGACCGGCTGCAGGCCGCTCGACTGGCGCCCTACGCAATTAGCGGGAGCTGCCGCATCAAGAGCCTGATCTTCTGCCGCACTCGGCGCTCGGCACAGCTCCTTTCGTTCCTGCTGACCGCGCACAGGGTCTTGAAGTCTGACTGGGTAGTTGCCGGCAACGACCTTCCTAGACGTGGGCGCTGGGACATCATGACTCGCTTCCGCTTGCCCACTGCATCCGCCATTGGCATCCATTGTTTGGTAGCGACCAGCGTGGCTGAGGAGGGAATCGACGTCCCTGACTGTAATCTGGTGATTCGTTTTGACGGGGTGTCCACGTTGAAGGAGCACATCCAGTCTAGGGGCCGCGCGCGCATGCCGGACTCTCACTACGTAATAATGGCAGCCAGAGATAGCAACGAGGCCAGCCTTCTGCCGCTGTTCGGGTTCGCTGAGCGTAATCTCGTCTTCGCAGGGCAAAGAATGGCTAGCCTAGACGCCGGCAAGAACAAAGCTTTTGAACGGCTGAAGGAGGCGGTCTACAGTCAAGACGCTCTATCGAATCGGAATCGGCTGGCTTTGCGAACGCCAGCCACGTACCTGCCTATGAACTACGCCTGGCCCACGTTTCTTCGTGTCCTAAGTCTTCTCTTGCGATCTCGACAGTCTCTGGACGACCCCGTTGGGGAACAGGCGTTAACAGAGCACGTCACGCTCTCTAGCCGGCCTCTCATGGAGATTAGCGAGGACGCCATGGAGCTTCGAGTGGTCCCACCTCTGATCGGCTACCGCCGAGCGAAGCTTGGAGACGCCAGTGGCCTTGTACTCGACCCTGTATATCTTCAGCTGAACCAGTACAACATTCGGAAACGGGCTAAGAAGAACTACTTGGCTTTCTTTGCTATGGACCAGTTGTACAAGGGCCAGGTACTGAACGACCACCTGCTGCCTCCGATGGCTGATCGAATGGCGCCCTATAGACGTGCCGCTTGTCGTATTCGCGGTGGGCAGGACTTGCCGTTGGTTCGCCGGTTTCTTCCCCTGTTCATGTCTAATGACCCAAACCAATGGGAACGGTGGTCTCAGTTGCCGCCGTTGTCGGCACTTTCGGACGTCCGTATGCCTCGCGTGTCGCGATGCAGCATGCCTAGACCGGGATGCCGATGGCGCTCTGTGAGACCGCGGGGTAACTCTGACGGCCTACTAACTCCTACAGAGCTCTGCATGCACAAGCAGGAGTTCATCGTGAGCAGGTGGGATTCTGATGTGCTGTTGTCAGGTGGGCTGCTCGGATTGTGGCGCCCGTTCTACTCTGCGGACGGCAAACCGCCGACTGTGGTGCTTAACATACTGCGGCTCATGGCCGATAGAGACCATGAGATGGCTCAAGCCGTCCTGCAATATCCCATAGACGGCTCACACGTCGACGAGACTCAGCGGGAAATTCGTCTGCGCGAGTTCGAATCATGGAGGCAGGCCATGGTAGTGGCTGAATATCTCCTGTCATGTAAGGAATCGGATCTACACCAAGTCGTTGAAGGTGTGGCCTCGTCCATGCTGAACCGCATCACGGACGCAGCCCAGGACGTGGAACTCTGTTCGTCCATGCCGAATAAAGCCACCATCGAGAAGCACCTGATCTACTGCCTCAACACCGTTCGGCAGCTTACGGCCCATCCTTTCACGGTGGTGCAGCCTTTGTGCCTCCTGTTCCCTGGTTCTCTTGAGGTGCCCCTACGGCGCATGGGTCAGAGCGGCCAGGCGTCCGCCAAGCATCTGATGATTGTGCGTGTAGCGTTCGAGAGACGCGTTCAGCTTTCACCGGCTAAGCTGGCGGTTATTCGCTCGTTCGAACTCCGAACGGAGGCGCTGGCTGCCATTCATCTGTTCAACGGCGCCGAGGAGAGCGGTCTGTTCAAAGCCTACTGTCCATTGACAGTGGGCTCCGAAGGGCAGTTAGCGTTGGACTTTCACTACATGATCAATCATGCTCAGTTCAAGCTGTTCGACCTCTCAGGCAGAAGCGCTAAGCGTAAAGGCGAGCAATTGCCCTTAGCTCCGCCCCTTGTAAGGGTTGCTTCCCTGGTGGAGCCGCTACCCCTCTTGATACTCTCAGACGGCGCCTCCCACGATGCGCTCACTCACGATACAGCCGGGCTGTGGCCCGTTCTGGGAGCATGTGGTGGGGAAACACCACCCAGTGAGGTTGTCGTTGAGGACGTTCGGGAGGCGCGAGCGGCCCCTGCCTTTCCGCAGGAGACGTGGTTGAGCAGCGCAGCCCTTGCAACGTTCCACATCAACCTGTTCGGCTGGTGCAGCCTCTATGAAGATTATTGTTCAGGCATAGTCTCTCCCGACGCGTCCGCATGCGAGTTGCTACTCGCGCGTGCGGCTTTCGAGCTGCTGCGAATGCGTAGAGGAGAGAGGCCCTTGCTGCGATCTCTTCAGCGGCAGGCTTACCATTTTTACCGCTTGGATAATTTCGTGAAGTCCACTGCTTCTACCTGTTACATGCATTCCGGGAAGAGTTTGGTGGAACATTACAAACAGGAATTCCACTATACCGACACCGTACTGGCCGCAGCAGAGCACCATTGGCTAGTGAAGGGAGTCAAACGCAGGCAAGGGAACAGGGCCTTCTTGCTACCAGAGCCCTACCTTACACGGGACGACGACCTTCAGATTCCAAACTTTTGCCATTTGACCTCTGTTACCGAACCTGTTTTTGTCCAAGCCTCCCACTTCCTGGCTACGTTCTTCGAGCTGGAGCACCACGGCGCAGCCGCCGACGTCGCGAAGCGACTCAGCGTGTGCATGGGCGCTGTTCTGGTACGAGCTGAATTAGACCTTGCGCCCGAGGCCTACATCGAGGAGCTGCACGCGCTTGCCGACCGCGTTTTCGCTGACTGGGGAACGCTACCTGCGGATTTCGATCTGCTGGCCACGCTGCTTGCGTTGCCCCTCGGAGCATTGGGGACTGCGTCCCGACAGGAACACGACAATTTAGCGTACGTTCTGAACGGTATCGCCGCAGGAGATTCGCTGGCCCAGTCAGACTATGACGTACTATCACCTTTTCTGGGAAAGCATCGTGGCACTCCAGTGTATACCCCGTTTTCACTGGTGGAACTTTCTCTGACGGCGCCGGCCTCACGTCAGCCCTCCGAGGTAGTTTTGACCGAGCTGGATTTGTACTGCGACGCCAAGTCTGATTACGATCAGCGTGACGGGCAGCAATTTTACTTCGAAAGGAACAGTGAACGCCTGGAGTTTCTTGGTGACTCCGTTTTGAAGTACCTCGCTGCACTTTGGGCATTCTTCCACTATGAATTGGGTGACGAAGGCGTTCTGTCATCCAGCTCAGACGTCCTAAAGGCGAACAGGAGCCTGCAAGCAGCCGCCGTCATGACCGAGTTGAGACATAGTGTTCGTGGACGTCCGTTCGCCCTGAGCACAGGATCCGTTGGAGCCATTTACCTTTCAGATCTGAGACGAACACCGATGTCGCTTAAACAGCAGGCTGACGTGGTGGAGGCTCTGATCGCTTCCGTTTACCTGGGAAACTGGCGATCTTGTGAGGACTTCCCTGGGCTCCTGGACGACTTAGTCTCTTCCGGTGAAATCGTTCGCGGTCGGAGGCGCTTTGACATGGTGAAGGGAGGCGCCCCGCTCGTGCATGAGTTTGGCTCTACCGTCGGAGGTCACAATGGGCACCTTCTCGCTTTGTGCGACGTGAAGGGTGAGGACTTTGAAGGGGAAGGGTGGAACCACCTCACCAGCCTGGGCAGCGTGTCACTTGACCCATTCCTGCCTGTGCCTTCGAGTCCGTACTGCGGGCAGCTATACGGAAGTCCATCTGGGGTGTTTGCGGCGGGTGCCTTCCTTGATGCCTTCGTTATCTACGGCCAAGATCGAGATAGCACACCGAGGGAACCAGTCGAAAGCGTGACTGCGAACCCCATGCATCAGGAGTCTGAACGGATTCCGCTCCAGGAACTGCACACCAAACCATTGTGTCCCATTCTGATTAGCATTCGACACTTCTCGATGAAGGTCATTGACGGCTCACACGAGCCCCCCGACTCCATAAAATCTCACCGATACTGGAGACATCTGTCCAGGCTGCGCCAACCACCGATGTCCGTAAGAAACGCGCCCAAGCCTGTTGTAACGAACGAGCAGATCGCGAATATGTGGTACGGCGAGGGCTACCGGCCTCCTCGGACAACGTTGGCGTTTTATATGAGAGCCCGCATCCATCGCAGCCTCTCGGGCACAGACTCATACGAGCGACTGGAGTTCCTTGGTGACTCGGCGCTGTCGGCTCTTCTTGTGGAGTGGCTGTACTCCAGGTTCCCAGGGTTATCCGAAGGAGACCTCTCACGAATGAAGTCCTTGCTGCAGTCGAACCGGTATTTGGCGTGCAAAGTGTTACGCCGGCTGAATGAGTTCAACCCTTCGCTCTCTGCCTGGCACGTGAGTCATAATGGGGGGGTCAATGCAGATTCTCTGGCATGTGGAGGGGGCTCTGTCGGTCGAGTGTCGACACCAACTGGAGGCGTTGCGGCAGCATATGCTACAGACATCGCCTGAATCGGACATTGAGTTATGTTGGAGGGAACAGATGAAAAAGGAGCAGTTGAAGTATGCACGCAGCCATGAGGCAGAGGAAGTCAATTCTGACATCCAAGAAGAGCTCTCGAAGGCTCTCGGAGCGAAGTGGGTTGCAGATCTGTACGAAGCCTTGATTGGCGCTACGCTGCTTGAGGCAGGGTTTGACTTGAGGGCTGTCTGGGCCGTGATTGCCAGGGACTTTGAGCCCTTCGAGGACGTGCTGGGTGTGATGTCAACTGACGAGAAATTTATGCTCTCAGTGTCAGCACAGAAGACCCGTGAGGAGAAGATCAGGATTGGCGCAGAAAGCCGTGAGGGTGACGCCTTAAGAACGAATGGAAACCGTTTTCATGACTAATGTTATGGGCTGGCGTGGATCACACCACGCTTTAACGTTGAGGGCAGGAAATCCCCTCACGGTCAGGGGTCTACAACAAGTCGTCCAGGTGAACCTCCTCACTCTCCGGCTCCTCAAACGGAGTCCGGTCAGGAGAGTACCGACTGGGCCCGGACATACTGTACATCCTCACTGTATTGCCAAGCCCAACGGCGAACCCCGCTACTGGACTGACTGCCAAGGCGGTAAGGTCGCGTAGTGGGCCGACCTGGCTCAGTTCTGACCCAGTGGCAGCGTCGTGGAAGGTGACAGATGATGCTCGGGTAGCGGACGCGGCAGCCATGACAACGGTGTTCTGATCAATCAATCGGAGCTGAGAGTAGGTCGCAGCGCTGTCAGACGTTACAACCGGTGACGAGAAGGAGAATGGCAAGACTTGTCCCATCCGGGTCTCGATGACTCGCCCAACACCGTCTAACCCTCCAGTCAACACCGAATAGGAGTCCGATACTTCCAGGGACGTGACTGGTTCCCCTCCGTGCGTGTCCTTCAAGTTGTTTACCAGTGAGGGCGAACGCCCGTCAAAGAACTTTACGGTCCCGTCCTGACCTCCCGTTATCAGCAGGGAACCATCGGAAGCCGACGCCATACAGAGTACCTTTCCAGAGTGAGCGCTCTCGTTGAAGGTGACTGAATAGCAACGTCCATGGGTCATGTCCAGTAGATTAACGCAACCAAAAGAGTCGTCAGTGACTCCGTAGTATGCGTGGCTACCGGAAGGGTGAGGGAGTAAACAGGTGACAGGCCCGGCTTCTTGCATGTCGTGGAGGATGGTCGGGGAGCCTGAAGTTTCCGAGCTGAGCATGGAAACAGTACCAGCCACTGTAGACGCCAGACAGACATGGGCTGACAGCAGCCGAATGTCAGTGACAGTCGCGCCTAAGTCAACGCTGCGGACCGGGCTATGAGCGGACCTCACCGATTGCAACTTCACGGTGCCGTCCGCATGGCCGCTGACAGCCACATCGCGCCAGGTGTCGACGCAACTCACGCTCGCCTTGTGGAGCCAAGAGCACTCCTGCAGATCTCGGGAGGCCAGCATGCCCAGGTCGGGGCCGGGGCAAGTGAGGGGAGCCCAGGGCGTCGTGGTGGGAGATATAGTTGAAACGTGAACGAGTCCGGTGTAATGATCATACAGAGTCTTTAGAAACCGCTGAGGGTACTTTCTATTCTCAACGGGTTCGCCAAGCCAGTCCTTGACCTGCTCTGACAGGCAGCTGCCGAAGTCCATTCCTGCACTAATCCGGAATTCAGTGTGTAGCGTGCGCGTGCGTTTGTATGGTTGCAGATCGATGCTTTGGTTGAAAGTGAAATCGAACCTCACGTATTGGCACGCTAACATCAATTAAGCATGCGGCTCCTGGTAGCACTCTGTTCCGTGGTTCAGGCGTGCTCCGAAAGAGCAGCAGCGATCCGCCTGAGAACCCATGGGTTTGCCTTGGTCTGCGACTGGAGCATCTCCCCTTCCTGTCCCTTTCTGGCAGAGCTCAACGCAGTCGATGCTTGGAGCTCCGTTCTGGCGGCAAAGGGGCACCTGTACAGAGAAATGCAGTACAACGCTGCGGTGAAGGAGCAGCTCAGGGTGACGGGTTGCTACGACTGCGGGTACGGGTGGAGAGCATTCGATATTACCCGCAACCCGGCAAGAACCAACGACTTGGGCAGGTGCCTCGAAGTTGAAAACCTCGTCTCGGGGTCTGGGTATATTCAGGTGGCATTGGAGGGTGATGAGTCCTGTGAGATGCATGTCTTCGGCGACGTGTCCGGTCTCCCCGCCGCTTTGGAGGCACTTCGAGGTGCTGGCGGCACGCTTCGCTACCATTTTACGATGCTTCATCCGGAAGTTACCCCTGAACCTGAGTGGGTTACCCCAGAGACCTTCCAGGAGGACTACACCGGCGGCACCATGTCTGGTCCCTTCGAATCCCTACACGAGATTGTGGAGGAGGCGTGGAGGCGCCGACGCACAATTGGTTTCCAGGGCCGTCCATCAGGCCCCTATCCCGAATTCACTGCAGTTGGGCTGAAAGGCCTCGGCGCCACTGTAGTCCGCGACGTGCCAGAGAATCTAGAGCGTGTGGTCTCCGCTCTTCGACTTGGAGTCCATCTGGGTCCAGTCACAGAGAATTTCACTCTGCCGCGATACAATCCGAAAACCTTCAAACGTGTACTCACCTCCAAGGGGAACAAGGACGCCCTCGAGACGCGTCGTCTGCTGAAGCCGGACGCAGCAGACTTCCTGCGACAGGCTCTGCTGATGCAACAGGTCCTGCCATCTGACTATCCCTTCCTGCACTTCTCGTTGATCACCTCGGATGTGACACAGGCACTCCAATTGCGAGGCGATGTGCAGGGATTGCCCGCGTCTCTGGCAGTCAGTTTCACAGAACCGTTGGGTTCCTCCTTGAATGCGGTCCTAGCGAGGGTCCCAAATTCCGAGGTGGTAGACGCCTTGAAAGGCTTGAATGTCGCGACAGCGGGTGGCGTGGCTCGGCTCCAACAGGTTTACGGGTCCAGCGACCCCCAGCCACCTGTCACCTCCTTCCCGACTCCGCTGGTGTTCTTAAACGGTGTGAGGGTCGACATGGATAACGAGCAGCAGCTGCAATCTGCTATTCTCCAGGAGAACCAGATATTCCTAGAGTGGCTGCTGTCTAGACCTTCGGCGTCGGAATTACGGATTGATTGGATGACTCACCTGTGCTCCATGACGGAGTGTACGGCGGAGCTTTGGGCCGACGGTTCATTGCTTGTTACGCCGACGCACGCAAGGTTCACTCCTCGCCTCACACTAGCCTGCTGGCGGGCCCTGGCCAACAGAGGTCCGGCAGCCCCAACTGCCGCCACGGCTGGGCTGCTTGCTGACGCGAGCGGCTCACCCGTTGCCGCAAGCCGCTTACCGCTGGCGTGCCGCAAGTCGCGCGTTGTGCCGTACTTGGCGTCAGATACGTGTGAGATGGTTGCGATTGGGGGTTTCCCATTCCCTGTGACGGACTCGCTACGAGATTTAGGAGGGTATCTACGGTTTCTGCTGTCACACGCGCATAAGGCAGGCGCCGTTCTGTTATCAGATCTGTTGGGTCCTACTTTTTTTGTGGGGCCTGAGATGTCTGCGGAATCCATGCCATCAAGGGCCCGTGGCTTGACGGTGTATGTTGCAGCCAACCCGCTCTCTGTCCTGGGGCAGCAGATGCTGCTAGGTCTAGATGCACTTCAAGGATCGTCGGATTTTCAGGTGAGCGTAAGTCCTCTATTGCCACCCTCTCCTGAGAATGCCGCTTTGAGAGTCGGTTTGAAGCTGGGCATCACGGCGAACGCCCCAAATACGGGCACTAGGGCCGCGAATATTGGCGTCAGATCCATGTGAGGTCCTATCCTTAACAACACAGCCCGGTTGTCTCCTTCGCCGGGCCGCCAACCACAGTTCAGTGGTCTCTGCATGGGTCTGCCCCCAGCAACACGCTGACGGCTGCGATCCGTCTGTACGTGCTGGACGCGCGCTTAGAACCGAAACACGACGTTGCCATCCTTCTGCCGAACGTCGGGTATGTTCTCAGTCTGTCCGATCCTGGCCCCAGAATGCTGTGTGCTGAACCGGGAGTCACTCTCTCACCCGGCAAAGAAATTGCAGGGAGGTGGTGCTCTTTGGTGCCCGGAGGACAACGAAGGGGGCCTTCTCTGCGCGCCGAAGCCGCCGCCGTCAAACTCTCCGCTTCGCGAATCTGGAAGTGGTTCAGGGTGGCATTGGCGCCTCGAGACAGAACTGTCAACGTGTTCATGGTCGTCATGGGTCCCCTCTTTGAACGATTGGCCAAAGTTACACTAGCATCCGTGAGGGCCACGACTACCCGACCGGTACGCGTCTGGTTGATCGAAGACCTACTGACTGAACAGGGCGCCCGGGATTTCAGGCAACTAGGCCAGGTCTTCCCGTCATTGAAAGTTGAACTGGTCCCGCTTCCTTGGCCTCAGGCCCTCCCATCGCAGACAGCAGCCAACCGGGTAGCCTGGGCATACAAGATATTGTTTCTGGACCTGATTGCTTCGTTGGATGTGGAGCGGATAGTTTATCTGGATTCTGATCAGCTAGTGCGTGGCGATCTGGGTGAGCTGATAGACTTCGACCTCGGTGGAGCCCCCTACGGATTCCCTCCTTTCTGCGTGGACAAGCCAGAGATGAGCTCGTACCGTTTCTGGGAGAACGGTTTCTGGAAACAACATCTTGGCTCCCTCACGTACCACATCAGCGCCCTGTTCGTCGTCGACCTGGTGACCTTTAAACGTATGAGAGTCGGAAACCTGCTTCGTGAAACCTACATGCAGCTGGCTAGTGACCCCCACTCTCTCAGCAATCTGGACCAAGACTTGCCGAACTACCTCCAGAAGCAAGCTCCGATCGCAACCCTGCCTGTGGAGTGGCTGTGGTGTGCTACCTGGTGCTCAGACGAGACCAAAAACACAGCAAAGGTGTGGGATCTGTGCAGCTCACCTGCCCATGCGACCTCAAAGCTTGAAGAGGCGCAGAAAATGGACGGGTGGCTGGAGCTTGAGCACGGCCTCGCTGTCCAGCGCGATGCGTGGGATGAACTGTAGCGTGTGTAATCAAACGAAGTCTTGCTTAGAAATCGCGTAGCTGACGAAATTGTCGAGATAATGACGGGGTTCTTGGTTCTGTGGGTGACGTCATTAGCATTGATTGCTGACAGCATATCCTTCCGAGAGGTACGACCAGACGAACGCACAGACGTCATAGGCATGTTCAATGAGCAACGCAAAGCGTAAGCCAGACCGACCTCACGAACTCTAGGTACGGATTGAACCCTCTTCGTTGGAGCGAATCCATCGCCCAAAGCATACTGGCCCTTGATGTACAAGACGAGGGGTTCACGCCTTCCCGTATGATTACCAGCGAGGCTTGCGATGAGCCCTGCGAACACTGGTTCGTTACGCTAGACGACCGCCCGCCCTCGGCTTTGGCTAACCCCTCCACCTACGTCCGCACATTGCCAATCTTTGACAAGGATACAGTCGAACCGCCAGAGTACAGGACTCTACTTCAGAATTTATTGGGCAGACTTCCTCAGGAGTGGAACTGCCCCATGAACGGAGGCCGTAACTCCGTGCTATTAGAAGGACGGGTGCTTGACAGCTGGCTTACATTTATGAGTCAGGAAGTCGAAGTACTCGGATGTGTCGCGTATTCTGATTGTGAGGTTGGGACCGAGAGAGTGCAGCAAAATCTGTACTGCGGCGCGCCCGGCCACCCCAACATCCGCATGAGGCCATTTTCGGCTAACAGATGCCAGTACTTCCGCTACACAAAGTTTCAATCTACGACTTTCAAGTGCGAGACCTACAACGCACGATTGGATCCAACAAAGCGGTTACACACTACACCGCTCCTCGGGAGAAACGCGTCCATGACCCACTGCTTGGAAGAGTGTGTCCGCCACAAGGACAATGGATGTCGGTAAGTCTACTACTTACAACGTGGTGGTCTCATCTCCGTCAGCAGCGTCACTCTCAATTCCGAAGGATGCTGGCTGTCTTCCACTCTCAAAACCGAAACCGATGCTGACTCGATGGTGGCCGATTTGGACTGCTACCTGGGCTATAGTGAGCCTTCACTACTCTATTCAGTTTCTTATTTGACCCAGACTACCTAGAGCGACTTCCCCGCACTCCACAGGAAAGGTGCGACATGACCCGTCATCGTATAGAAGGGACTCTCGTCTCAGAACTCAACGTGGCGACTGAAGAAAATGGCGCTTCCCTATTCTGCGCTCATGAGTGCATGATTAGCAGGAGGGCAGGCTGCCGTTTCTTCCAACATTTTTACGACCCGACCACGAAGCAAAGGAGCTGCCGGCTCTTCAATCAACTGGAACGGTGAGGCTTGCTGTTCCAAACGACCTGTACAGGTCGAAATATTAAAGTCATTCAATTTGTTGTAGGTATGTTCCAGACGACCTGTACACTTCCGGAGACGCTTCGTGCTATCATCCGACAGCATATTCCGAGCCCGATCTAAAATTCCCACCTGATCACGTCAAGTGTGAGATCCGCGGTCCGATTTTACCGTACGACAGACAGTGAGAGGAAGTATTTTTCGTATATGTTTTCAGCCCAGTCGTTGTTCGCTCGAACACTCCCTATGGGTGCGCGGTGTTCTGCAAGAACCACCCAGGGTGTAACACATTCAGCTTTAAAGACACGGGTGAGTGCATGCTCACTAACGGCCTCGGAGCCATTCTACATGAGGACAAGTCGTCCATCAGGGGTAATCTGTCCTGCTATTTTCCCGAGGAATACAGGTGGATCCAGTCTTGCATAATCATTGCTTAGTCTCACCCCAGCGACGATATGATCCCTGAGGATCCGCATGCAGGACAGGTGATTCGTGGTAAGCGCATAACGAGTGGACTGATGAAACGATTGTCTGGTCTGTCGCTGGACGAGTGCATCTATGCCTGCTCCGGCTCGTGGAGGACTCTGGGCTGCCGATTCGTCAACTACGACATCGACTGTGAGCTGGCATTGAACGATATGGAAATCGTGGACGATCACTTCAACATCATCGGACCCATGTCGGCTTTGTTCCCCTTTGAGTATCGGGAAAGAACCTCGTCCCCTCAAAGTCGGTGTGTCAAGTCGGACTTCGGAATAGCAGGAGGCGAGAAATTCCGTGTGGCGTCTCTGGAAGAGTGCGCGGCCACGTGCAAAGGGCGACACGAGAATTTGTTGGAACCGTGCTAGTGAGAGGAGATCTAAATTAATTTATGCTGCCTTAATTATTGAAATTTATTAATTAGTTACTGATTTCTTTTCTAGCTACGCAACTTTTCATGGTTCCTTCTGCTATCTCCATATATCGGGATCGGCTTCAATCAGTCCGGGGAGTTCGTTTATCGACGCCGCTTGCTGGTCGCCGGAGGCGTATGTGCAGCCAGAGAAGCGGTGCATCCTGAACGGTAAGAAGTTCGGCATGGCTGCTCTTGTGCACATATCGGCGCCCAGCCTGGAGGACTGCCTCGAGAGTTGCACACAACAGCTTGACCAGGGATGCCGGGCTGTCAGTTTTGGCGGCGAGATATGCTCTCTTTACCACGATGATCTGCGTTTGGTGGAAGCTCCTGACTCCAAATCTGCCGGTGAGGTTGAACGTCGCTTCTTATGTGCAGAAATGCGATGCTGGTTCGCAGAGATCGACCTGCACCCCTCGCCAGTAGCCGCATGCGTCACTCCCGATGTCGAGGTGGACGAGCGCGCTTTCAAAAGTACTCACACCCCCACCTTTTTCTACTGCGCTCGGAGCTGCGCCGCAAATGCGAAATGCGCGGCGTTCACATTCAAAGAGGAATCGACAAGGTGCACATTCCACAGGAAGACTGACGTAAAACCCCGACTGAACGCGGTCGTGGGAAATGCCGAATGCTACCGTCGCCTGTATCCAGAAGACTGGCCTTTCCTGAACCCGCTCGAACAAGGAAAAATGTTGACTGCCGCTATAGTTATCGGCATTCTCGTGTTGTGTTCTGCTTTATTTGCCGGCGCGGTTTTGTTCATTCGTGAACGGCGCGAAGCAAAGAAGCTGCGGGAACTGGAAGAGGAAGAATTGGCCGCCTATCAAGCCGAGACGCAATAACATATTCTATTTTATTTGCAATCCGAGCCCGAGTCAAAACCATCACTCCAAATACACCCCAAATCGAGCTAGGTACAATCAGACTTAAGTGTATTTTCATCGATATTAATATTTAACCAACATTCATCGATATCAATATAGATTTGACATAGTTCATTCAAATCGAGAGTAGAACTTGAAAAGCTAAGCACAGCATGGAGTTGATTGATCGTTCCCATATCCGCTCAAGGTTAAATAGCCTTTGGTTCCTAGATGATCGTAGGTAAGGGAAGTCGGCAAATTGATTCCGTACCTTAGGAAAAGGAATGGCTCTGAAGGTTTGTATTTCGCTGTGAGGCGGCCGCTGGGACGAGTTGACGTGATACCTAGGAAAATGCTGCAGTTCTGAAAAGGTTGACCAGTTACGATGATTGAAGTGTGGAGGATCGCTACTCATTCGAAATACGATGATTGATTTGGAGGACGCTACTCCCTGTGTGGTTGACAACGGATCCGGTATGGTGAAGTGTGGACTTCCGGGAGAGGACGCCCCTTCGTACGTTTTTCCCTCGATCATTGGACGTCCTAAGCACCAGGGCATCATGGTCGGTATGGAACAGAAGGACGCCTACGTAGGAGACGAGGCGCAGGCCAAAAGAGGCATTCTCACTCTGTCGTACCCTATCGCGCACGGCATCATTACGTCTTGGGACGACATGGAGAAGATCTGGAACCCCTACTTAATGAGCTGAGAATCTCTCCTGAAGAACATCCTGTGTTGCTGACTGAGGCCCCTCTGAATCCCGAGTCAAACAGGGAGAAGATGGTCCAAATGACGTTCGAGACTTTCGGATGCCCCGCCACTTACGTGGCGCCCCAGGCTTTGTTGTCTGTGTATGCCTCCGAAAACGACACTGGTCTCGTCATGGTGTCGCATGGATATGTTTGTGAGGATAATACGCAGCGTCTGGACCTTGCTGGTCGCGACCTCACTGAATACATGGTCACCTCACAGAAGTCATTCCTTCTCTACCACTGCTGAGAAGGAAATCGTTTGTGACATCAAAGAGAAGCTCTGCTATATAGCGTTGGACTACGACGAGGAGCTAAAGATGCTGAAGAGTCTGACACCATTGACAGGACATACGAGCTACCTGACGGCAACACCATTTCAGTCGGCAAGGGCCTGTTCCAACCTGGATTCTTGGGTAGCGAGGCTAAGGGAATCCATGTGGTCAGTTTCAACTCCATCATGAAGTGTGACATGGACATCCGCAAGGATCTCTATGCTAACATCGTCTTGTCTGGTGGTACCACCATGTACGAGGGCATCGGCGAGAGAATGACCAAGGACATCACTGCCCTAGCCCCCTCCACGAAGGACGAGTACGACGAGTCCGGTCCTGCCATCGTTCGCAAAAAGTGCAATCATGGATAGGCTGGATTAGGGTCGTATAGAGCTTAGGGTTTGAACCCCAAAATCTCAAACCTCACCTTTAGTTGTACGGTTAGAACCATAAATCATCTGGCACTTTTTGATGCCCCTAAGAACCGTACAACTTACACTTTTACATGATGGTCTTTCATTCGGCATGATCACCTTTGAAGATTGTTAAAAATGAAGGAGTGTTATTCTTCGCAAAGAGAGGTTTCAGTTTGAGAGGCATTCAATATTTATCCTGCGCACGCGGTCTTGCAGCCTTGGAGGTCCCTCCTGCCGCAGAGCTGTAGGTACGTACTAGTCGTCCCTCTCGTACTTGACTAGTATCCTTTAGAAGGAAGAAGACAGAGGATAAAACTAACCTGGTATGAACCCAGCCCACGTTCCCTTTAACTACGGGTGAACAATCCGACCATCAAACGCTTCTACATTAGGATAGAAAAAGCCGACATCGAGAAATCAACTTGCCGATCTCTCGGCGGCCACGAACTGGTTACCCGGTGGTGACTCTTCTGGCACCTAAGCGTCCGATCGTTGGAAAAAAATGCGCTAAGCATCGATACGACTTCCTTTCAAAACTGATTTACGTGCTGAGTAAACCAGTAGAGCAAAGTTTTCCCTTTTTGGTTTACTGGAGATTTCTGTTCTCCATGACTTTGCCTTAGGACACCTGTGGTTTGTTATAACAGATGTACCGCCCCAGCCAAACTCCCCATCTGAGAACGTCTCTCTCTCATACTGATCTGACAATTGCTTTCGCATCTGTTCGTCTTCAACAAGTCTAAGAATTTCACCTCTGGCTGTTGAGTACGAGTGTCCCTCTTCAATCCTGCTAGAAAGCAGTAATCACCCATCCACACGACGGTGACAACCGCCGTATTCATTATCCCATGCTTAAAGGTTCCGGTATGGTGAAGTGTGGACTTTCTGAGGAGGACGCTCCTTCGCACGTTTTCCCTTGGACTAATGGTCAGTATGGAACAGAAGGACGCCTATGTAAGAGACCGGCCAAGAGAGGTATTGCTCACAACATCATTACGTCTTGGGACGACAAGGAAAAGATCTGGAAACGTCGTTTACTGCAATAAGTTGATATGTTGCAGATATCGGGGGCCAGATTCAGTTGAATTCATAGGTCAATCTTCATAGGTCAATCTCCCTCGAATTCATTAGTCATTAATTTTTTTTTCAGGTCATGAGCGAGATTCATGCGTCTGATCACCTCCTCGGTGAGGCACCGGTCTTTGGAAGCACAGAGCACCTGCCGTTAGAAGCCGAGACACCTGCAAGCGACACCTGCTCAGTGTTCCTGCACCTACACCGGCTTTCGGACCTCGTGTGCGGCGAAGGGGTTCCAGTCACGCAGTGCGTCGATTACGCACGGCTTTCCGAACCTCGTGGTGTTCGTTCGCGTAGGAGGCGATGAGCAATCGTTCGCTGCGCCGAAGATCCGATCACTGAATGGCGGTGAGGTGGACGAAGTCCTAACTTTCACAAATGTGACGCCCTTTTGGCCTATGCCCGACACTGGTCTGCTTGGAATGGTGAAGGGAGCGTTTTTCCTCTCACAATCGGAGCCAGCCCCGACTAAAGTGGCCATGAAGGTCGTTCATCGAGAGCCAGGCCGTTGGGGTCCGCAGGACACCGTAATCGGTAGCTTAGTAGTTCCGCTGGCCGTGATTGAATCGCAGCCGCTCGAGGAGTGGGTGTCCATCGCCTCCATCACAGATTTCCTTTAACGCTACAGAGATCGCAGCTACCCAAAGCTCCAGGTACAGGCAACGCAGTGGTGTCTATCCGCGTAGTTCGCGATAAGCGGCACTCTGTGGCTCCTGAGCGTCCTTCGTATCACTCTGGCGGGCGAAGCTCGGCTGACGACTCGCAGGTCGATTTCGGTGCCTACTTCCTAACACTCAACGTGGCGCGAGGGGCGCAAATCTCCCTGCCCTCGTCGATAACCTCTGGGTCCCTTGCCAGCGCCAGCGCGGCTATACGGCTGCGCGTGGGTAGCACCGTGGTGCAGACATCCACAGTGTCTAGTGAAGGGCCTGTGTGGGCAGAATCGCTGACTGTAGAGGTGCCAGGGACCGAGGCCACCGCCTTTGTTGACCTTCTCCATGAGTCGCTGTCTGAACAAGTCGTAATCGGCAGCTTCGCGTTGAAGTGGGTGAGATCGGCCTGATTAACACAGGACGGCGAAGGTGAAGGCGGGCGTTCAGCTGAAGCCGCAGTGGAAGGAGCTGTACATGCTGCCGAGTCATCCCCACAGCCGTCGCGAGTCGGAAGGTGACGCCGGCATTCTGCACGTCTCTGGGGCAGCTCCGCCATTTGACCCAAGAATTAACGCCGCCTTCGCCAACAAACGAAAGCGACTGGTGTGAGGATTAAGCCACCTGCCCACGCAGCGACCTCGACCTCGCAGGGCTGAATCAGACGAAGCCCGATTCGGAGAAGTACAGACGAACGGCAAGGGCAGGCTACCTAGGTGCGATCCTCTTCAGCGCTCAGATGGTTGCCGCCTCAGGAGCCGCCCCAGAGTCCGTGCGACCTCTAGCGACTCCATTGGCTGTGGAACTCACGGATATCCGCGTGGTACTGGACCTAGTAGCCATCGAGGGCATAGACATCACCAACCTCCTGCGAAGACAGCCGTTGCCCCTGCCCAGGCCGCCCACAAGTATGGACTACCGGGCTGTGGTTGTAGAGGTGTCGTTCCAAGGGAGTGTGCTGCACACGGCGGCGGCACGTGCTGACACGTCAGGATGCTTGACGTTCGACGCGCGCCAGGCAAGACTCGATACGGTCTTGTCGGGGGTGCAGGTGGGAAGCCAGTCGCTATTTCTGAAGGTGTACGCCTCTCCGGTCTCCTTCATAGGGGAGGAAGGCAGTAACTTCGTCCGGGTGCTTGAATGCCTGTATCCAGCACCCAGGCAGTGCGTCGGAGTCGTCCACCTCAAAGCGAAGGACCTGCCATTAATAACGGCGCAAGAAGAGTCCGCACCTGCAGTAAAGTGGGTACCTGTGGACTGCTTCGCTGGACGGTCATTCCATCTTCTCTACGCCAGCCAAGCGATGTCGCCGTCACTCTCGCGCTCTGTGCCATCCACTAAGGTGCTCATGCGCCGCAGGAAGGTGAACGTGTGTATAGGGCAAGCCCTCTTCGCCCCGCTTCTCGAGACAGGTGGCCAAATAGCGTGGCCGACCTGCAAGGTGGTTGTTTCCTTGGGATCTCGACAGGTGTCAAGCAACCCCTTGGGCGCATCATGCTTCCCAAGCTGGTTTGCCACGCTCACCCTGGATGTTGCGCTACTGGATGGGAACGCTCCACCAATGTATGTGGAGCTGGTGTCAGACCGCACTTGCTTGGCTGGGCACCCGTTTCAGCTAACTGCTGTGCAGTTGGGCACCTGGTTTTGGCAGTCAATGGGAGTCAACTCCGCCCCGACCGTTCTCAGATTTCCGGTCCAGTCACCTCCGATGATGCTGCTGGCCTTCACCTTGGATGATCAGCCGCCACCGCGCTTTCCCCAGCGGCGCCTGACTCGGAGAACGTTGCTGCCGTTTTCCGTGTCCGCCGAGAGAACGCTTAGAGGGGCGAAAGCGGATGTTTGCGAGCTGGGTTCTTTGAAGGCCTCATGGAATCTGACCCCAACAGCCCGAAAGTCCGCACACCTAGTTTGCCGTGAGCCTCCGCAAACCTGCGACGTGTGGGTCCCTGACGGCGAGGCACTGGCCGTGCTCGACCTGAAGGTGACATTCGTAGATGGCGCCATATGGTTCGGCGCCTTCGTCGTACATCCGCAAGCAGCTGCGCTGGTGACGGCTATGGGTCTTTCACCCCTGCGTATGGGTGTTTCTTTGGTTGATGGGCCCTTGGCTGCTCTTCAGAAGCGACAGCCAATGACTGTCTCCAAATCAGACTCCTGGTCCTTGCAGCCGGCCCGAGACCTGAGTGCAGATCCGATGGAGCGCCTGTGTGTGGTAACGGATGATATTGTGGTCCTGCCTGGAAAGTCGAGTACTCTGCCGGGCGAAGCCAATCTCATGCTGAAGCAGCTAGCCACGCTGGCGGCGCCCCAGTCGGAGTTGGAGAGAGAGCAAGTTGCGCTCGGACCTCTGGAAAGCACAGCGGCCTGCACATTTCAGCTGCCTGGCTACTCCATGGGGGTTGAAGCTCCCCTGGACTTCGTACCGTGCCGAATGTTTAGCGCGAGGGCTCCTACGGGGGTAATACGGGTAGCTTGCAGCGAGCTGCAACACGCCGATTCGTGGACACCAACCCGCGTCCGTGGCACCTTCCATCTTCACGTCTTCGACGCCCGTGAGGCCAACCTGGGAGACCGACACGAGGTCAAGAAGGGCGGTATCCTCAACCTGATGGGACTCGACTCAGAGGAGAAGGCCTCCGGCTACCAGTTTTTCGTGCGCAGCAAGAGCAAGTGCAGTAAGAGCGGGCCGCTTAAAGGTAGGAATCCTGTGATCTTCCAGTCCTTCGAAATACCTTTTGACCTGGACGTGGAACCGCTAACCATAGGATTCACAGCTGGAGGTCAAGACCTGGCTACTGCCAACATCAATATGCTTGAACGTGTGGCTGCTCCCTCGCTGAAGCGCTACGTTTACGCAGGCGAAGCGACACTGACAGAGATAATCCCTCTGGACTCTCGCGTGGCTCCAAACTGCACCGTGAACGCGAAGTTGGAATTCGTTCCTGAGGGCCTCCAGGTGGCCCATCCTTTTGTGCCTCTTACCCGCGTGATGGGTGCGCCGCTGGAGGTGCGGGTGGCATTGTGGCGAGTGGAGAATGTGCATCTTGAGTCTATTCCCTCCAAGCGGAAGAGGGAGTGAGGTCAAGGAAGAGCTTACACAGTGTCCTGAAGGGGCTCCGCCAACGACGACAGTCGGCACCTAGAGTGGACGACCGCACGGCCGCCACAGACATCGTTGAGCAAGGCAAAGCCCTTCTCGACCTGGTTCCTGGCCCCATAAAGCACTTGGGGTACTTTCTGCCTGATCTGTCCATGGTGAACTTGTACGTGAGGCTCACCTGCAGCGGCGTGCAGCAGGACTCGTCTGTCTTTTGGGGGTACCGTCGCGGTTCCATCGAGTACCAGTGAGTGGTTGGATGGCCGGTAACGCAGCTGGCGGTTCGTCTTCGACTTGAATGCGGTGCTTGGCAAAGCCGCACTAGAGAGTGTGGCGGCTGATGAGTTGGCCGACATGGACGTCACTGTGGAGTTCAAAGCTCATGGCCTCGTCGCTGAGGACGTTACACTTGCTGAAGGTTCCTTGGGCATATCCGCTCTGCTGTCCAGAACTTCGATCGAGAACAGAGGGTCTATCTTGGAGAACCAGCACTTGCGTCTCCGGACGCCGCTAAGTGACGACTACGTGGACATAACATATGATCTGCACCTGCTGCCGGCGTCCGATGCGTCCGCCAGACCTGTCGGCCAAGGCCGCGACGAACCCAACAAGGATCCCTTCCTTCCGACGCCTGAGGGAGGCGTTGAGCATAGTTTTGCCATCGCCAACCCGTTGGTGCGTGTGCTGAGTACTGGCCGGCGCTGGATTCGGGTGGTGGGGATCGCGCTGGGCGCCGTGGCGGTGCTGAGCGTGCTCATACCGATAGTGAATGCAGTTCGAGCCGTCACAGGCTAGCCGTGATGTAAACTGCCAAGTGTGTTGAGTGCCACAATAATCCATTGAAATAGGGCGCAATTATAATGTACCCTGTGCGGACGTTCGTGTCGGACTACACTGCATGGAGGCGTGCGGAGGGAGACGAACCGGTGGGAGCGCTCGGGACATGACACAGACGCTGGAATTCCAGCTGAAATCCGTCACCGTTGCAGTCTTTGATATATTTCGAGCCGTCATGCACCGGGGTGGATTCGCGAGGGTGAATCGAAATAACGCATGGCACCAAGTGGGCGAGACCTGCGGCCTGCAGATGCTGAAGCGATCTCGCCTGGCGGCTACGCTAAAAGACGTCTACGTAAGCCACCTCAAGAGTTTCGAAGAGGCCGTACGTCTGGATATCAGACTGGACATGATGGACCCTGAGGTGCGCCCTGCGATGGAGTCCGCCATGATAAGTGAGGACCGACCTCGTAGGGTGGTGCCTCCCAACGCCACATTCAAATGCCACGCAGCGCCGTCCAGCTCAAGCATGCCGCCGCTGGTGCATGACCTGTGCTACGGCGTGCTCGATTATTCTGCGGAACCCACCACTGCAATTCCGAATCCACATCCGTACCATCACGCGCTGCATAGGGGCGTGCCTCCTTGGGACCTCCCACTGATACCGCCCGGAAACCAGGCGTTTGAAAACGTGGACGACTACCTGCGGAGACCATGGGTCAATCCTTCCATCAGTGTACAGGGGGCGGTCGACTGCTGCCTCGAGGGCGCCCCGCTGCAGGAGCTGGATCCTGAGACTTCTGAGCATGTCCCGCAACAGCTCATACGCCCCGCCGAACTGAAGTTCAGAGGTGCCGAGGGCGCCCATTCAGATGCCGATGACTCCATTGGTAAGGCAGGCCTGTCTGATGTGTGTAGGTAAAATGTCGCAGGTCATATCTTCGCGGCCGCCGTCATGCTGGAGAATTACGATCCAGAATCCGTACTGGCGAGCCTCACCAGCCTGAACTTTTATATGAGCAGAATGCGGTTTGAGGACTTTCCCAGTCTCTGTGGGCGACTTATCCACTGCGTCAATTATCATCTGCTGCACAGGATTCTCCCCTCGGTAAGCGCAGGATTCATGTCGACACAGTCCGACTTTCTGGAACGAGTGGTCATGTCGGCACTGAGCATCATCTGCGCGCTGCTGACATCCAGCGCTGACACCTTCCTGGAGTCCTTTGACGTGGCTGAACCAGAACGCACGGAGGCCCTCGTCAGCATCACTGACGACATGCCTCGGGAGAATACTGCGATGGAAACCCTAGAACAGAGCTCCATGCTTGTCGCCCGTGTAGCAGCCTACCTTGTAGACAGCGAAGCACACCAATTCCCCACGCGCCTAGCGCTGTTCTCGCTGGCGAAATGCCTGCAGGAGTTCACGCTTGAGAACATGTCGACGTCGAAGGAAGCGAGGGCGTTCTTGGCTCGTGTCAGCGACCTGCTTGAGGAGGCGGTAGGTGGGGAGGTCCTAATTGACCTCGCGGAGCGTGTGCGGCAGGCCGCAGTCGGCGCAGACTGCGCCGTGCGAGCATTGGAGGCGTCATTGCTGTTCGAGGGGGTCCCGGGTAAAGCGCAGGCAGAGCTCGCCGAGAGCCTCCTCGGCTGCGCACTGGACCCAGAACAACTCGAATGTGAGGCCGGAGGGGTTATGCGACGCAGTTGTGATAGGCACCGCACTCTTCCGAATTGATCTTGTGGGGCCCGACATGGCTGGCCGACTATGGACGGTGCTTAGAGAGCTGAAGGCCGGCGAGGTTGACATTGCACACATCATCGTGACTTCGTTGTCGCTGTTGGCGGCCAGAACGGGGCTGAACATCGCTCCAGACGAAATTGACGAAGTGATAGGCCGCTGGCCGGATGTGAGGGGAGTTTTGCTTGCCATTAAGTGTTAAAACTCGGAATTGGTGAGAATTATGGCAGAAGGTCATGAGGCTCTAATGGCGGCCATACGCAAAAGACAACAGCAGCCAGCTATAGACAGAAAACCAGATTCTCCAAAGAATACTGGAACGTCCCGACCATATCCTGCCACCCAGCCGTCGAACTTCTTGGACGCCATCAAGGACCCGAATACTCGAGGTCGGCTAAAAAAAGCTGACACCCGCCCAAGTGTCGCGTTTCTCGACGAGATAAAGCAGCCGGCAGCGAAGGGGAATTTGAAGCCCAATAGCGCGCAGAAGAAGCAGTCTTCGCCTAAAGGTGGCTTCGACACCAATCAGCTGCGGGCTGCAATAGCCAAGCGGAAGGCAGCTGCCGACGCAGCCATAGTCCCTGACGTAGCTGTAGTCCCTGACGCCACGACACCCCCGCAAGGCAGAGCCCGGCCGAGCAAGGGCCTGTGGCTCATAACGGACAAAGCGGAAAGTCTTAAGGTTTGGAGTGACATTCTTTGTCGGGTCAGTGAGTAATGAACAACTTATGTCTCTCGAAATTACTGGATTCGCTGCCGCCGTTTCCGAAATGAAATGCCACGGCCGACTTTCATGAATGCGTCGTTTTCAAGACAGGCGTTGTTACAAGGGAAAAGGTAGGACGGCTGCCTCGTCTACTGGTAGGTACGGCTGCCGTCTACTGGTAGGTACGGCTGCCTCGTCTACTGGTAGGTACGGCTGCCTCGTCTACTGGTAGGTACGGCTGCCGTCTACTGGTAGGTACGGCTGCCGCGTCTACTGGTAGGTACGGCTGCCTCGTCTACTGGTAGGTACGGCTGCCGTCTACTGGTAGGTACGGCTGCCTCGTCTACTGGTAGGTACGGCTGCCTCGTCTACTGGTAGGTACGGCTGCCGTCTACTGGTAGGTACGGCTGCCGTCTACTGGTAGGTACGGCTGCCGTCTACTGGTAGGTACGGCTGCCGGCATATCCCGTTATGTGCTCCTTCGTATTTCAGCGAGCGCTCACAGTGTACCGAGTAAACTCGTCATCAAGCGACGGCCAGTTGGCTCATAGGGCCGAAAGCAATAGCAGCTGGTTGGCACGTTGACAACCAGTGTCTCTGGAAGGTTCCCTGTGAGTCCGGAACCCGAACAATCCTCGCCGGCGTCTGGGCAGACACTCACTGCGTGAGAGGCCGCACGATCCGGTGGAGTGAATGCCAGCTGCAGTCGCTATTCTTCGGCGGGCTGATCGCGCCACCGTTGCTTGGCGGAATGCCGTACTGGCTGCTGCAGCCCATTCCATTCCGCTTGGAACGCGCGTGACGCCCCACGAAGCCACATGCTATGATGCTGTGCGGCTGTCCCGAAAAGAGGTAGATTTCGCCAACCTTTATGCACCCGAGCCCTAATGGCCCAAGAAGAGACTTCCCAGTCCGGCATCGAGCCTTTGAGTCCGATGCCTGCACGCCTCGACCTTGAGCATCCTGATGCTCAAGAAATGCGGCGGATCGAGTCGCAAACCCGCAAGTTCGTCTGCTGCTTCTCCATTATCAACTTGGCTGTTTTCATTTCGGTATTGGTAGCCCAACAGGTGCAATTCAAAGGTATCTGGCCGGCTTCGAATGCACCCGGGTACTACGCCGCTGTCTGGGCATCGGTCTGGGTCTCGACCACTATCGTGAAGACGCTGCTTGACATGGCTGCTACGCACTTCAGTTTGCGAATTGTGCGTGACCCCCGAGAGGAGGGCTGGAACGTATTAATCTCCATACTGCGCCGACTTCTTTTCTTGTTCAACTTCTGTTGGTTCCTCTACGGTATCAAGCCATGTCTAGTAGATCCCATTCCGAATGCGACCATTCGTAACTGGGCTCGAGGCCTGTGGTACTTCCAACTGGCCATTATGCTCATTCCTGTCTTCTTTGCACTTGTTATCTTTGGCCTTCTACTGTTCATCAGGCATCGGCGTCCTCTGGGCCAGGACAAGATGCCTGCAGCAACCGCAGCAGCCCTCGAGTCGATGACGTACCAGCAGTACCTCGGTAAGCTCACCATGATGCCTTCAGCGGTACCCAACGATGCTGAAAATCTGAGAGCTACGCTGACCAAGGCTGCGAGTTTCCTCGCACCCATCCCTCTGGGGACATCAGACACGAACGACCCTCCGAAGGAGTGCTCTGTCTGTCTTCGCAACTACAGCAGTGACGAAACCGTCACACTGCTACCATGCAATAAGTTCCACCTCTTCCACAAAGCGTGCATATCGGAGTGGTTCGAAAAGTCCCGGCAGTGTCCTCTATGTCGCGCTGACATCGTCGAGTTGGTAGACAAGAAGAAAGAAATGGCCGCCGACGCTGTCTGATCGATGCATTTGTGTTTTTATTGCGACAGGTCAACATCAACGAACCACGGACTTGAAATCGTCTGAAGGCACCAGTCGTATCGCGACTTGTGTGGAAACCGCTGAGGACTGCTTGCCCTTCTCGTAGCCCCTGGTCCAGTCGTAGCCAAGACCAAACGCTATGGCACTGCCGTCAGGAGAAAAGTCGCAGGTAGTCGCTGTGCGACCAGTCTCCGCCACTTGCTTGAACCTGGAGGTGGGGGTCGACGTTGTAGAACGTCGTTTCTCAGTTGCCCAGGCGAATAGACTGTGATCACTAGCACACGAAACTCCTAAGTTCATGGTAGGGTGGAAAGTGATGTCGTGTACAGGCACCAACTTCCCTGATGAGCCTGCGCCTGTAGGATGGGCCTTCACAGTGTAGACGTCGTTTCGGTCTGATTCTTGGTAAGGCATCCATTCAATTCGACCCTCCGTTCCGCCCACAGCGTAATGCATACTGTGCGGGTGACAGGCGACTCGGCGTAGGGAAAGCTTCAGCTGCACTGGCGGGGTCCACTGAGGCTGACCAGGGTTGTTCAGGTTGTAAAGTACCACCTTCTGCTCTGAGCCCACTGCGACGAGGGCGTGGTTGTCCGTGTCCAGGTCGAATACACGACAGCCGGGGTTGAACGTATGAACGGCGCCCTGCTGCCTGCCATCCCAAACCCGGATGGTGCCGTCGAAGCTTCCGGTGAATATGACATTCATGGCGGTGTTGACAGCCACAGAGGAGACGGCTGCGTCGTGCTTACCCAGTAGCTGCTCTTGCCGTGTCTTGAGATCGTGCATCTTCACAGACCCATCCGACTGGCCTGAAAACAGTACATAGTCCGCCCACGCCGTGCTCAGCACCGGCGACTCCTGCTTGAAAAGTGCTAAGGCCTGCGTATTGTACCTCTGTGACGTCTGTGAGACCTGCGTCTTGCTGGCGTCCTGCTGGACCTCCCAGACGCGCAAAGAGCCATCCCAGGAACTGGCTGCCAGCAACCACCCACCACTTGGACCGGCGCCTTGTGCAAACCGTACTTTACTGACAGTGTCCTCGGGTGGATGCCCGAACTCAAAGCAGTGCTTATCGTTGAAGCCGCCTCCACCATAGGACTTCTTGGCGTACCAGGACATCAGGAAATTCTCGACTTTCCTCCATGATGCTAGTCAGGGCCGCAGTGTGCATGGAAGCCTTGGCTGCTGTCTGGTCAACCTTACAGCTCCGACGGGTGGCTTCCGTATAGTGGGTCTCGTGTTCGTTCGCAACAGTCTGCAAGGGCCAGTATTGAACGTCATCACAGGTGTCATTCTCCTTGGCCTGCTGCTACCTCAACTATTGCTGCTCGAGGGCCTTCGGGTGTCGGACAGCCTGAAGCTGGCCCTCTGGGTGGCCTCGGGCGTGGTCGTCGTCGCTTATCTGTATATTGGTGCGCCGCTGCTTTTTTATCTGGAGTCCAAGCGGAACCACACTGCCTTGGTGCAGTTGGGAGCGGCACTAACCGCGGCACTCGTGGTTCCACTGGAATTTGGTCTAATGGCCGTCGCGGGGTCCTTCGTCCACGTGCCCATGTTGACTGTAGACCTGCGTAGCTTGCTGGCTCGGGCGTCTGTAACTGGCATTCTTCTCTCTACGGTGTTAATGTCCCGCAACATCGTGTCGTGCGTCTGGGGGTCGATCCGTGACGTCACTCGCAGGTCTTCTGACTCTGCCGACGTGTCTCAACAGATGCTGGACCTTCGAGCAACAATCAATGTGAGTACGTTCGTTAATGCGGATCAGGTCATGCACGCCTGCAAGCTCGAGTCCAATCAGGTGCGTCGGCGAGCTTCCGACGCATCCTTGGTCAAAGGTTTACAAAACAGTGAGAGCTGGGTTGGTGGGATCTTAGAGCTACTTGCTTTGGAAAGGCAACAGTCAGCGGCAGCGCACGCTGACACCCGACTCGGCCGCCTTCAACTCCTGTCGCGCCTTGCCATGACTGTATACTTCGTGATGGTGGTGAGGAGGTGCTGTCATTCTCACGTAGTTATGTTCCGCTGGAGTCTCCGTCTTCAAGAATGAGGTCACTATTGTGGACGCTTCGGCCCTGGGAGTTCTGTTTGGGGGGGGACATGTGAGCCCTATGGTGAACTTCATCATTCTTGGTCTTCTTTCGCTGAACAATTGCAGGACGGCTGTGGACGTGCTGGCTGACGGGCTGGGCGCGCTGACAGAAAAACGGCTGGTCACTCTAGCCGCCTCCCTCGTTGTCTTCCACGCGTTCCTTCTGTACCTGTTGGCGTCTCTGGTACTCTCCCTAAACTACGTCTACCGACGCCCATTCATACAGACTCTCTTGTCGGGCTTTGATTACGATGCACTAATAGTTTTTTTCAGTGAGGAATGGACGGGCGCCTAACAGACAGGACATTGCTGGCCTCGTCACTGGTATTCGCCACTGCGAAACCGCTCTGTGAGCGACTGTTCTCCTAAAACTGTTTGTGTCGAAAAACCCGATAATGAGTCTCTTGATTGATGGCCTGCAGGTGCTCACCTCCGGCGGCGTGCTCCTAGCAGACGTCAACTTCGGCAAGTCCAAGGCGGCCTCGATCGAGATGTACGTCAAGGAGGTGATCCTAGAAGGCAGGCAAAGCTACGAGACACACTCGCAGGAACATGTTGTCTACCGGCACGACGCCGGTTTGGGTTTGTTCGCTGTCGGCGCCTACGACGGCATCAAACCTGTGGCGCAAGTTGAGGCCTTATTGGAGGCTGTTCTGGAGCTAACACGCGACCGCGTTGCTGAGGCGGATATTGGGGCGGTACCCTTTTTTGCTGCGCACGAGGTGTGCCATTGTTTGCCGAACGAAGGTGCTAGTCTGATCAGCGCTGCCGAGATAAAGGCGCTGATGGTGCGACCCAGCGAGGCCAAGCCACCCAAACGCCCGGAATACGGAGCCAAGAAGGAGGCTTTCTGGGCTGACTCTTCGAAATCCAAGGTGTCCTCTCTGGGCGGCCTCGATTTCTCTGTGACATCTCCAGCCGAGAGCCCTGTAGCAACGACCTTCGCAGGCGAGTTCGACGAGGAGATCATCGTTTCGCCTCCGGGATTCATCGCACGGACCTTCACCCAGACCAGGGACATCTTAGCCAGCTACATACTGGGTCACAAGGTTCTGACTGACGCAGACGTAGCAAGGCTGTTAGACAAAAAATTCCGATCTAAGCTGCTGGAGAAGAACGTTGCCGAGGAGGTTGTTCGCACGATATGTGAACAACTACAGAACGTGCTGGTTGGGCGGACCACCTCTGGGTTCCAGTCGACGAGTGCGGCTGTACGAGAGGGCCTCGTGTCGGTGTTAAGTCGTCTTCTGCTTCCACGAAGGGCGATAGACGTGCTTAAGGAGGCGTCTGCGGCCAAGTATCGAGGAAAAGTGTACTCGATTCTTTTTCTTGGCGTCAACGGAGTCGGGAAAAGCACGAACCTCGCTAAGGTGGCATACTACTTGAAACGCAAAGGGGGATTGCGAGTGATGATTGCCGCTTGTGACACCTTCAGGGCGGGAGCTGTGGAACAACTACGTACGCATGCCCAACGCCTGGACGTGGAGCTCTTCGAGCAAGGCTACGGGAAAGACGCTAGCGCTATCGCCGCAAGCGCTCTGTCGCTCGCATCACAGAAATCGTATGATGTAGTTCTTATCGATACCGCGGGCCGTATGCAAGACAATATCCCGCTGATGAGGTCATTGGCGAAGCTGGTGGACCACAACGATCCCGACTTGGTGCTTTTCGTCGGTGAGGCGCTCACGGGGAACGATGCATTGGACCAGTTTAAGAAGTTCAACTCCGCGCTGTCCGATTTCTCAACACGCGGAGGCCGTAGCATCGATGGGATCGTTCTCTCGAAATTCGACACTGTGGACTCAAAGGTGGGTGCAGCCGTGACCCTGGTTTGTGATACTGGGGCCCCTTTGACTTTTTTGGGCACGGGTCAGAACTACACGAATCTGCAGAAGCCCAATGCGGCTCAAATCGTCGACATGCTGCTCTCTTGAGGTGCGATATGATTATTTTCTGTGTGCACAACATGGATGTTGCCTGGCGACGTGGTAGGCAGAACTGACAGAGAATAAACTGACTCGTTGCAGGCCATTGGGGATCCTTCATGTCGGAAGGCGACGTAAGGGTCACAAAAGAACAGAAGCGGCCCTCCGAGGTGCCGCCACTGAACTTAAACGCGGTGCAAGAACGCGGAGAGCCTCCTGTAGGAGTTTTTCAAAGTGTTGATTCGACCGCGGCGCCCCAGATTGCGGGCCATGCACCTCTACAGGTCACTCTGGGGCTTCCGCCCAGTACCAGCGTTCGGAGCGTGCTCCATTCCACCCCACCGACATTAACTGACCAACCGAAACGGTGGTCCCAAATAGTGCACAACGTCTACCAGCACATCGCAACTGAGTCCGCGTCTCCGTGCCCCTGCCCACAGATCCACTGGCCTCGCCAGGAGAAGGCCGTCACACTAATGGGGGTGGAAACAGCAAGCATGGATTTGCTCCCGGAGGATGCGGACTATATCGAGGCTTGGAGAGCCTACCATTCAGTGAACTGTCCACTCCACCCAGCACACCCTCCCCAATCTAGCGCCGGCGCCGCGACAGGCGACACCCGATTGCGCCGTGGGCCCTGTCCGCGCCTGCAGGTACCCTGGTTAGCGGCGTTATACGCGGTGTTCAAGCGTGTTGAGTCGGGTTTCCAGCCTAGTTTCGCTGCTTGCCACACAATCCGGAACGCTCTTCTGTTCGATGAGATGTTTCATGAAACCTTTGAGTTGGAGGTGGTAAAGGAGGAGACTAACTTCGCGACCAAGATCCAGGCTGAATTGCAGCGTACTGCTGACAAGTGCCGGAATCTGTGGAAAGAGGGCCATTGCTACCGGCCCCGCATGCAAGGCTATCTGTCCAAAAGGAGCGAGGTGAAGCTGAAGAAGATGCTAGCCAGTCTACGGAGGTACGAAACCTCGGCAATTCGCGATGGAGGCCATTCGGTGACGCCCATGCTATCATTCGAAGATTTCTGCATCGTTTTCCAGGAGTATCTTCCCCCAAGGTTGAATCCCATTGGTCCCATCGCACCTTTGGTGCCTAGCAAGCCTCTTTTAGGCCCGGCTGGCGCGAGGAAGAGGGGCTTAACAGTTGGGGAGCGGCTGGCTCGGGATGCTCTTCTAGGCGTTAGTCTAACAGACCAGGAAAGCCGGATGCCAGGCCGAATGGTAACACCAATGACGCGACTGATGGAGGGGCCCACAATTGGACTGGCCCGCTCCGAACACTACAGAACGATTAGAGCACATCGTCGGCGAGTCCAACAGGCCAACGTGCAAACTACTGAGGCAACCCAGATCGCTGAGGAAGAGAACCGGAAACAGCGCCTGTTCGAGGCAGGGATCAGCGAGAAACCCCTACCTCGCCGACGCACCCAGGTCGATCACGAGTTTCAACAGCTGAAAAAAGCGTATGTAGCCAGTGACCACGAGATCGCAGTGTTGAAGGGCCAACTGTTGGGGGAACACGAGTATCTCACGCCTACGGCCGACACTGTGCAGCGGCGTATCACCTTCAGACTCCCCGACCGAGTGCCCGCTGACGTGTTTCATAGAGGTATGGTGCCCCCCTCATTGCTCAAGTCTCCTTCAGCTGTGACCCCGCGCTCCGACCATGAAGTACTCACCGCCACGCCCTTTGAAGATACGGAGCCCATTGAGGAGACTCCTGCAGACAGCGAGTCGTACGTGTCCAGCACCAGCGTCATTTTCGCCAGCGAGGACGCTTCCTTCAGCTCTTCGGCTTTCTCGTGATTTGTTTGTTAATCTAACCATAAAAGTCAGATTCGTCAGACGCTTAATGGCGTACAAGACCATCATTGTGGGCGACGCCGGCAGCGGAAAAACCTGTCTGGCACATCGCTTCGTCTACGATAAGTTCGGAGAGACCGAACCGACTGTAGGCGGTGGCTTCTTTTCCAAGAAGGTGCCAGGCGTTGACGCCCTGCTCGAGATCTGGGACACCGCAGGTGCGGAGCGGTATAGGTCCGTCACTCGCGTGTTCTACTAGTAGGCTGCGGGTCTACCAGCACACAGCGATTCCTACGGGTGCTTGATCGTCTTCGACCTCACGAGCCCTGAGAGTCTGAAGAACGTTCGCGTGTGGTACGGCGAATTGAAGGATACGCTTGACGTGTCGGGGACGTCGATAATCGTAGTGGGGGCCAAGTCGGACAAGAAGAAGTCAAGAGCCGTGTCGACGGAAGAGGCAGAAGCGGTGGCGCAGTCACTGGGGTGCCCCTATATGGAAACCTCATCGGCGACGGGTGAGGGAGTGCACGAGCTGTTTCAGGCGCTAGTGACCTCAATAAGAGAAAAACACCCACCAGAGCAGCCCCAAAGGCTCAAGCTCGACACAAGCAAGAAGGATACGTGGTCGTGTGCATGTTGAAACTTCCTTGACTGCGCCAAGGCCCCTATCTATTCCCTAATAACAGCATTTCTATGGAGGGTCACCACGAGAACGACGACTTGCGTTTCTACGAACAGAAATACCCGCAGGTAGATGAAGTGGTGCAAGTCAAGGTGAACGCCATCCAGGATGTTGGGGCTTACGGCACGTTGCTGGAGTACAACAATCTGGAGGGGATGATTCTGAAGTCCGAGCTGTCGAAACGGCGGTTTCGTTCTGTGAACAAGCTAATCAAGGTGGGACGAGTGGAGTGCGTGATGGTCGTCCGAGTGGATGCAGAGAAGGGTTACATCGACCTCTCGAAGAAGCGTGTGAGCCTCGAGGACATCGCGCTGTGCGAGGACCGCTACTCTAAGAGCAAGAAGGTTCAGCAGACAATTCGTCATGTAGCCGCTACATTTGACATTCCAGTTGAACGGCTAAACGAGCTCATCGTGTGGCCGTTGCAGCACCGCTACCACCACGTGTTGGACGCCTTTAAGGAGGCCGCGATCAACCCACAAGAGGTTTTCAGCCATGTTCAGCCGGGCATCCTGCCTAACGGAGTTATCGACGCCGTTATCAATGACATAAAGATGCGGCTGTCGCCTTCGATTTTGAAGATCAGAGCTCGCTGTGAGGTGTCCTGCTCAGGCTATGAAGGGGTAGAGGCCGTCAAAGCTGCGCTGATCCAGGGTCGCAGCTCCAGTCGCATTGAGCTGCCTGAACCGGAGAAAGACGAGAAGGATGACAGTGAGGAGAAGGTTGGCAAGCAAAAGCTGAAGGGAGAAGAGAGGGAGGTCAGTGTACGGCTGGTGTCTCCGCCTGAGTACGCAGTGGTAGTTTCTACTTTTGACAAGGAGGGCGGCATTGCCAGGGTCAAGCGCACCCTCGAGGTGATTGAGCAGAAGATCATGGAGTTTGAGGGAGGCGGGTTCTCTCCTCTAGGCGAAATTATCGCTGTTGGTGGTGAGGAAGCTGCGGAGGAGCCCCGCGAGGTGTCCTCAAGCGAGAGCGACAGCGGCAGTGAAGAAAGCGAGGTGGAGGGAATGGGACTGGTCGAAGATGACGCGGATGCAATCTGATCGTGAAACTCGTGTTTGTTTTTCTGTGTGTTCTCGACCCTTCATATGTCATGGATTCAACGGGATAGATCCGTGTTCTCGACCCTTCATAAGTCATGGATTCAACGGGTTAGCTCCGAAGACCGTCTGGGCTTCATACAGGCGGGTTTCAGCTGCCAAGGAAGCTCTGATCGACTTGGTAAGGTTTCGGGCACCAACCCAGGTTGCGCCATCCATATGGGACAGTTTAAGCTCTCGGGCTGCAACTCGAGCGTCGAACTCTTCCTCTGTCAATGCTGCACCTCCCCGAGGCAGACAAAGGTTGAACCCCCAGCAGTCTGAGAAGGAGGGAACGTGGGCATTGTAAGGGACGACCGAAGGAAACACCGTGCGGCAGGTCTTGTTGATCGGAGAGAAGACCTGCGTGCAACTTAACGCCCCGGCGGGGCCACTTTGTGTCACGTAGATGCCTCCTGGATTTAAGTGGCTTAAGATCACGTCATTATAGAAGTCCTTCGTATACATGAAGTAGCAGGGCGATCCGAATGCAGGGTCCGTCAGATCTCCAATAATTACGTCAAACTTGCCGGCTCGCATTAGTTGAGTCCTCGCGCAGTCGACGATGATCTCAAGCCTGGGGTCCTCAAAGGTTTTTTGATTCTGCGAGAGGTGCTCCCGGCAGGAATCAATCACGACCTGATCGATGTCCACCATCACACAACGTTCCACACTCCGGTGGCGCAGCACTTCTCTGGCAGTACTTCCCTCTCCGCCACCCAGGATGAAGACGGTCCGAGGATCTGGGTGGTGGATCAGAGCGGGGTGAACGAGGCTCTCGTGGTACACATACTCATCCGCGTCGCAGGACTGTATTAGCCCGTCGCACACAAGAGTGTGGCCGTACGTCAGCGTCTGAAGGAACCCCACTGACTGAAACTTGGACTGAGTCTCAGTGTACTTCTTCTCTACCGCCAAGAGAACTTTTTGGCCCTCGTGGATCAGCTCTTCGTGCCAGTATTCCACTCCCATAGCAAATCGCGCAATTTGAAAGCATAACCTCGCATCCACCCCTAGGACGTTGTGAAAACTCATTAACTCGGCAAAACCATTATGGGGGTGAAACTGCTTCTATCCACGATTAAACGAGCGCAGAACTACACATGCTCCGAGGTGGACTTCTGGCCCTGCGAACGAGGCCCACGGGTGCTGTTGGTGGATTTCTATGGCTTCCTGTTTAAAATGAGGGAGCTCATCTCGACATTGCATCCCGCTGGCCTTCCCAAAAACTCGCTCTGTGAGCTGTCTTCCTTTGACCTCGAGACCGTATCCCACGTGGTGTCGGCATTCGTGGTGGTAATGAGATTCGCCAACGTAAGTTACAATTTCACAGGTAACACAGTGGGAAGTCGAGTTTGTGAAGGATGGGAAATCGATCTCCGGCTCGTGGATGGAGTCCTACGCCAGAATTGACACCTGGTTAGGCCGAGAACGCCAGTATTTGAATTCTTGGAAGAATATCTGGTCTTGTCCAAAGAAACGTCATGACGTATTAAAAGAAGAAACGTCCATGAAATTGCTACCAACATGGGTGGCCCAGACGGTTAAAGTGCTGAGTCTGGACATGGGCTGTTTGGTATGGCACACCAAAGGAGAGGCGGACCCCTTCATAGGCAAAGTGCTACGAGACAGGGGTAATGCACCGCAAGTAACAGCTGTTCTCTCATGCGATACCGATTTCGCCGTTATAAAAGGTTCCCGCCTGCTGCTTTTGCAAGACATGCTAGGAGTGCTAGGCCCTTCCATAGTCGCCCTAGTTACGGCGGACACATCGATAGACCTTCTGAAAGAATACAGGAGCCCGCATGACAGGGTGGACCCTACCCCACATGAACAATGGTGTGACTCGTTCTTGGATTCTTTATGGGGGCGACCTAGACCAACGGTTAGGTTTCAGCTGCACACGCCTTCCAGTATAGGGCGCCTCTTGGGCGTCAGTCCCGACCTGCCGACGACGGAATTCCACCGAAGCCTCTTGTGCCGAATCACGTCTATGGGCACCGATTACAACAAGCGCGGCTCTGTCCCCAATGAAATTAGCGACCTGATAATTCGCAATCTGTACCGACTTGACGATGATTTCGTTGGTATCACACCCTTCGACGACAGCAGCGCGGAGTGGAAAGACTACCAAATCGTGCTGGAACTGTACTGGAGACGCCGAAACCGACGGCCTCAGTGGTACTGGGGATTCCTTCAAGATGTCTACAGCACTGCTGGCCTGGGCCACGTGCTGCCTCGTCTGTGTCCCTTCACCAGCGGCGTCGTAGCGATGGACCCGCCACGCGGATTGCGGTGCGGTTTGGAAGAGTTCCGCGGTCAGCAACAGGACCTCGACGTGCTCGACCTCCAACGGCTGGACTTCTTTCAAAGGGTAACCGGACGAACGACCGCGGAGGAAGTCTACTTCCGAAGTTTCCCACCTGTCCGAGCCGAGGCCTACGAGGTGTTCAGAGCCTACCATCTTTCTGCTGTGCGCATCTATCGAAACTCGACGAAGACGAAAGCCGCGTCAGTGGCATTCGTGCAGGTAGACGCTACCGGGCTTTCCTTAGAAGCACTAGCGACGCCAACGGTCAGAGAGACAGTACCAGTGCTCCGAACATCCTGTGACATCTTCCATTACTTTTCCAAAGGATTCCAGGGGCTGATGGAACATCTTTCCGCACCAGAATTCGTCACCCTCGCGGTGGACCAAGCGCTGTACGTATCCGTGTCGTTTGCGGCGGAGCGCTTGGTCAGCAATCGGCCAGATTGGGGTCGGTGGCCAGACCGGCTGGGACTTGAGCAGAATATCGACGTGGAGGCCTGCAGACGTCTCCGCCTCAAAGCGGCCTCAATCGATTACGTGGTCGCACTATACCAGGACTATCACTTGCTGATGAATTCCTTGCAGATGTGTTATCTGGCCATGGTATCGCTGGTCGCCACGTCATTGCATGAACAGGGGAACATCTGGGGTGGTATAAGGCGTTTCCACAAACTGCTGGCCTCAGACGTAGTGGTGCCTGCGAAGCTGATCGCTCTGCTGGCTGTCCTACAACTGGAGGACGCAACAATTGGCACAACTTTGTCGAATTCATGTGTGGTTCAAGACAAGCTCGGCCACAAATTTTTGGTTGGTCCATGCGCTCGCAGCTTGTTCACTAAAATTCCTGTGCGGCAGTAATTCCCGGCAATGTTATTGATGGTGGTAGTAACGGCAGCGGCGCTGCTGCGTGGTGTAATCGCAGGTCTGACGCCTGCCGATTTAGAGATGGGTGAGGAGGGCGAGATGCCGATGACCGCCGAAGACGCCGGATTGCCGGAGTTGGCTGACCTAGAGATGGGCGAAGGGGGTGACATGGACATGGGAGACGAGAATTACAGTAACACGACGGTACCCCCCCCTGCACCAGGCCCTTCACCAAGCCCTACGCCAAGCCTGGTGCCTGTGCCTAGCCCTGTGCCCAACCAACCGAACGTGATTTCTATCCAGCCGCCAGCTCCGTGTCCAGCAGCAGCAGCAGCAGACAATTCTCCAGTCGTGGTAAACGTGTCTGTAGGTGACGATTGCTGCGATGAAGACGAAGGCAGCCATGCAATTGTCGACGACGGACACACACATCACTTCAACCACAAATGGAGCAGACACCCTCCAGCCCACCATCGCCCTTCAGACGACGCGAGGCTAGTTCCTAGGGAGCGGCCTGTCATTACTGTTTAACATGTGAGAATTGGCCCTATCGGTCTGCAAACCGGAAGTCTTCTTCCAGAAATTGTACCAGGATACCGCTGCGGCAGGGGTTGCCTGGCGCTCCGTTTGTGTTTCAGTTGGACCTCGAACAGCTTTGACCAGGGCCGTGCCCCGTGGCTCATTGCTGGGCCCGCGGCTGGTGTATGCCTGTAGCTTTGCACGGGTAGTCGCAGGACTAGTCATGAGAGCACTGTTGTTTTGGTACCTAGAGGGTCTAGGCGACAAGGAGGACGGGGAGAACGTTACTTGAGGACTTCGCAGTCCGTCCGCCCTCGATGTGGGACTGCCAGTCACCCTAGGACTGTACATGGCACATATGCTTCGTCGTCTGGGGGATATTAATAAATCGCGAGTGATACGTTCGAGTTGGAGATCGTTGGTCAGCTCCTGCGCCTGCTCGAAACCCGTGGACACTACTGTCGGCTTGGTCGTGGTAGCTCGCTGTACCGTTATCGGGTGTGGCGGTTGGGTGGATTCGGAAGGCGCGTCACGATGAGATGGTGCCCGCCACAGACTATGCCACTGCTTGTTCACGAACTTAACTGCTGCACTGCCGGCATGGGTAACTTTTTTCTGCGCCCCGACGATGTCAAGGTTGGCCCATTTGCGATCCTTGCCTGCTGTTAGGCTGGGGTTCTTACTTGGAGCTCCGACTCTGACCGTCAACCCGTTCTTCCAGTCATCAAGGTCGTGCATTTCAATATCGATGTCGCTAAAAACCTCTGCTTCCCCAGAGTTGAGGCTGCTGAGGAATTTCATTGGGTCCGACGGGGAAGGGTCAGGTTTCGTTATACTCTTGGAGCTGGATTGTTTGACGTGAAGTCGGCCTCTGCCCGACTCAGATGCTTCGGAAGCGGACGTTCCCTCGCTGCCAGAAGGGCTTCTTAAACTCGACTGGTGCCGAGAACCCCACAGACCCACCATGGATATTGTGTCATTATTACGACACATCACGACGACAACGTGAGGGTATGAATCACAGGAAGGAAACAAGGCCTTATTCGGCCAACGTTAGATGCACTTATAATCAATACCATGATTCCATTCTGAAGGGTCTTGTGGATGGAACCCTCGGAACAGAGCCAGATTGGGTGCCTGGTAGCGCCATTCAGGCTTCCGGGCGAGCCCACACTTCTGCGCCTTGAAGAAGTTGGCACTCGTGGCGTCCATGTTCGATTCCCACTTCAAGACGATCTTCGCTAAGCGTTTCTCGGGTTGTTCGATAACCAGAAGCTCGAAGATGTACGAACATAACTCCTCAGGGTCTCGGGGATAGGAGCTTACCCATACACTGACGTTGCAGTTGGGTTGCGATGAGCAGGATATGGTGGTAATCTTGTCGCCTTCCGGAAAGTTCGAATGGAAGAGGTTGAGGCATAGAGACACAAAGATAGGCTGCATTAATTCCAAAGTAAGGTCCTCACCGCTGTGTCTGCCTTCTTAAGCCCCCAAATAATGATACGCCCTCCTTCGAGATGTTCGGGGTCCTCCCATATGGGCTGCACCCCGCAGCGAGTCAACGCAATCGTCGTCTTCCTTGGCAAGTTATCCCAGTCCACCTGATCCTGAAAGGTCCAGAAAGCCTCCAAGCTGTGGAGGGTGCCCATCTTTAGCAGCCGTGTTTTGTACTGATCAGTGGTAAGAGGCCCGGCCTTCGTTGCAAGGGGAGAGTCATACCACAGGTCCATCGGCTCTACCATCTCGGCGTCCGAGTCGTCAGTGTAGTCGTCGCGCAGCACCATCATCGTCGTTGAACAATCATGCGTCTCCTCATAAGATATTTCACAAGAGAGCTCGCTGCGCATGCTTACAAGACGGGCGCCTAGACTGAGTTGGTCCTCGTACTTAACTGTGGTCGGGAGTGGTTCCGAGGCAAACGACGGCGTGAACTCAGCTGCGTCGGGGTTAAAGGTAGGTGCCTCATGGTTCATGAAGTTCTCGTCGAAGCCTGGCGCCTCGTAGGACGCCGCGGGAGCGTGAAACCCCGACGGAACAAATTCAGGACAGTCGCTGACAGCGGCGAAGAACTCGTGCTGCGATTGGCCCCTCTCCCAGGGAAGACAGCTCGAAGAGCACTCCCCAGCAGCCTCTGCTAGGGGTAGGTCAACGTCCAGAATCTCTGCCGACTGCAGGCTGCAACCAGCAGCGACATGGACTGGCAGGCACATTACTGACACATCAGTATTCAGGGAGCCGGCCTCTGCAGGAGGCACTGGAGGAATCGTAGTCGGGCCTGACACATCAGTATTCAGGGAGCCGGCCTCTGTTGGAGGCACTAGAGGGTATGTGGTCAGCCCTGACACATCAGTAATCAGGGAGCCGGCCTCTGTAGGAGGAACTAGAGGGTTTGTGGTCAGCCCTGACACATCAGTAATCAGGGAGCCGGCCTCTGTTGGAGGCACTAGAGGGTATGTGTTCAGCCCTGACACATCAGCAATTAGGGAGCTGGCCTCTGTAGGAGGCACTAGGGGGTTTGTGGTCAGCCCTGACACATCAGTGATCAGGGAGTCGCCTGCCCCCACTGAAGATTTGTGACAGTAGTCTTGACAGACCGCTTGGTGTATTCGATGTTCATATGAAGGAATGAACTCGGCGCACTGTAAAAAACCGTCGAAGGGTGATGCCGAAAGCTCCTTAGACGTCCATGGCACGCAACATTCGTTGTCCGATGCAGCCTCAACAAGCTCAAACTCGCTTGACTCGTCCTCCCACGGGCGGGGACGTTGAGCAGAGGGAGGTGCGAGTGCTGCGGAGGATTTACGGCTTGTGGCGGCAGTATCAGACATGTCTCTGGTGTCAACTGCTTCGTTCGATCCGGAGGTCGGTGCTTTGGGCATACGACAGCCCTGCGGAACGGAAGAGCGGGCGAAGGGCAGGGTTTCAAGGGAGCCGCCGCGGGAAAACGGAGTTGCTCCCGGCCTCGCTGCGAGGGAGCGAGGACCTGAGCCACATATACCCGATCCTCGCGGGGATCGGCGAAAATCGCCGTGGTCGCTTGGTCTCTTCTTCTGCAAAGAAACTAGCTCATCAACAGAGATTTCTCTCGGGCCGGTGCAGGCCCACACTGACAGATCATCGTCACGTCGCGATTTGTGAGGGTTTCGCTTCTTGGAAGTCGCCACTAGACTTACAGTTCGGGGCTCGAAGACAGGAATGTAGTCGTCCGACTGTATGTGAGAGATAGCAGGCACCTACGTCTGAAGACAAGTCAGCCCAACACGACGCCATGGCAGGGAAAAATAGTATTTTAAAAACAACACAACAGTACAACAAATGTAAGCAAAGCCTACTGGGAACTCTGAACTCTTCGGCGTAAAGCCGTCAAGAGAGTGCGTTTGCGTGAGCTTCGAGACTCGCCCCAACTAATAGCTGGGGTGTCCTCAGCAGAGTCTACTGAGGTTCTGACAGTATCCGCGTGGGAGATAGCCCGAGCAGCCCATCGGTGGCTTGAGGCTGATCTATCGCGGCGCGCAGACCGCGACGCCTCGCGGAGTTCTTCCGGGGTCATGGGAGGCGGACTGAGGGCGTACCGGCGGTTGCGCTGCCGCACTGGGCTGGCACTGCTTTCTTGAGAAGAGGCTGCGGATAGGTCACGGCGACCCGATATCGCGGTCAGGCCAGGACTGGAGTCCTGCGCCGCGGGGGTCGGCGTCCTAATCAGCCGGCGGCTGAGAGCTGGGCTTTGGGATGTCTGCAGTGTTCTTGATGTCTTTGACTGCTGAGTCTGGTTTTCATCACAGCGGAAGATCTCAATTTTGAACTTAGAGGTCGGTGATGGTGACGATTTCGCCCTTGGCCTCTCTCCTCGAGAAGACGTAGGCGAGAGCCCGGCATCGATGCCGTCCAGAATAATACAGGTCAGCTCATCCGAGAAAACTGGATCACTGCGCTTAGAGTCGGCAACAACTGCCAGGCGTACCTGCAGGAGCTGCTCCTCTTTCGACTTCTCAATACGGACGGGTTGAGCAATAATAGCATTAACGTAATCATTAGCGTGGCAGAGACTGTCCAGCAGGTCATCGGCGGTGACGCTGCTCACCGACGCGAACATGGACCTGGGCGTCAGAGCTTCCTCTCCAGCACCCCAGTGTGTGAGCTTTAGCCGCAAACACGCTACTGAAATGCGCCAGCGTAAGTCCGAATTGACGTAGAAGGGCACTCGATTGGGCGTCGGCTTCACCGATCCCTCCTCGAAAGCATCGACTTCAAAGCCTACAGTCTTGGAACCCGCACGGCTGTGACGGCGAGTCGATGACTGGAGCTGCTTGCGGTCGTCAGGCGAGAAGAACGGTCGAAAATTCACAGGGTCAGCCAGCAACCCTCCCCGACAGCACCTGCTATACCTCACTCGTAGCAGATCTCGGACACCCTTGGGAAGGCAGTCAGGAATGTTACAACTGCCCTGGGAATGTCCGAAGCTTACAGTGGCCAAGCCCGGTCTAAGCTTCTCCAACGGGTGGCTGTAGTAAAGTCCTAGACGTAGGATGCGTAGCTTGGGTGGCAGCACGGTGCCGTCCAGAGGCTGATTGTACCACTCACCTAGCGTCAGCACTTGCAAGCCAGAGGGAAGCACGCCTGATCGTATGGGCTGGTCGTACCAGTATCCGAACTCTAGCTTTTTTAGGCTGCGAGGGAGCACTCCGCACTCTATGGGCTTGTTATACTCTTCGCCAAACGTTAGACTCTCGAGATGTGGAGGCAGCACGTTAAGATGTAGCGACTGGTTAAAGCGGAAGCCAAACGATAGTGACTTCAAATGTGTTGGTAGTGCTCGTGGTTTAAGCGACCCCTTATATGCTCGACCTAAGGTGAGGTGCGTCAGGCTTTTTGGCAGGGACCGCGGCTTAATCTCCTTGGGTGAGGACAACACCAGGTGAAATTTGCGTAGTCGTTGGGGTACTATCTCACATACGCCCACGTCGAACTCGGACTCCACCCTGATAACCACTGCGTGGACGCGCGACAGATCAACCTGCCTCCTCCGCAATATTTCTTGAGTAGTGGTCAGTACGAGTGGTCGAAGGCTGGTGAGGGGCATCCAGAAGTTGGGTGAGTTAGGGTACGGACCCTCAGCAATTACATTAGTGTATTTCGACAAATCCCAACTCCTAGATCGGGACAGCTTCTCCAGATCAACCTCACACCAGCAGAATAACTCCCTTCCAACCAGACCAAGCCGGCCCCGACTGCGAATTAATGCGAGTCTGAAGCGACAGCGCTCTTTATGCGGATCCAAAAACTGCACGACGCTGGGGAAGAACCGCGCAAACATGCTATCGAGCAAGGTCATCGATAGTGTAGGTCTCCAGATTTGGTTTAATCAAACGCGCCGGCCCCACAATGACGAGCATTATTAGGTGCGACGTTCCAGTAAAGGCGGAAGTAGCACGTTTGGTGGTTCGAAGCCCCAGGCTCCTGGTGTTTGCAACGCTTCATGGAGGTAGTGTAGCAGGTACCGCCCGCCGTTGAGATGCAGGAACGGCGACTTCTCCACAGCTTCGATGTACTTCTGCAGATCCTGCAAGTCCAAATCTTTATAATCCCACCCCACTCGTTGCCTCATCTGCTCGGTTTTCGTGGTGTACAGTCCACCGACAGCATTACCTTGGACGTAAAGCTCGGCTTCAGGCCGGTATTGTCTCGGCGCTTGGCTCCTTCCTTGGTACCACCAGTAAGGGAACGGAAAGACTACCGTGTCTGTGTCCAGTTTGACGAAGGGTAAATCCTCTACGGAAAAACCGATCGGTGAGAAGACCAGCGCCTGAACAGCTTCGACTTGCAATGGGTCGGAGGCATGCTTCAGTACGTTTTGCAGAATGGCTGCCTGCACCTTGATTCGCTTCGTTCCTCGTTTCTGGCGCCCTGCCGTGCGCAGGTGCTCCCGCAGTCTCCGAAGTTGCCTTCGAGAGTACTTTATGCGCTCCTTTGGCCCGGCAGGCATTTCGTTTTCTCTGAGGTCGCCCACAGTCAATGCATGGATCTCAGGAGCCACCAAAGGTAGCCTCAGGTCGAAACCAGGGTCCGCTGCATACACTGGATGTCTACCCTGGGACATGTAGTTGAACTCGGCCACAGCAGTGTATAAGTTGTTCGCTAGTGCCCGGACAGACTTAGGAGAGAATACACGAGGCATGCAGGCAAATATTACCGTACGGCACCCAAGTGGCTTTTCCTTGAGTTCCTTTTCGTCGGGGGCATACGCACCCAAAGAGGCGAAAGGCGACAGTTGATGGATTATGACAGCTCCTTCGAGAGCACTGTCACTTCCGAACCCCCCCCAGGAGACATGAGTCTGCGGACAGAAGCGGATGTAAGACGCCCTGACGACCGAGGATGCCATGTTGCCGTACCAGTGGCCTGCTGTAACCTGTTGACCGAGGTTGCGAGCGGCCGGCAAGCCGAACCCGGAGGCGGAGACACGGGCGATCTCACGAGTGAACCTGGTGCAGGCATGGTCGAGAACTGCCTCGTGCAGCTGGAGTCCGCGCTGAGCCAACGTCTCAGCCGATTTCCAGTTCCGAAACGCTAGATGCAGTAGAATGTTCCTAAAGACGGCCTTCGACAGTTCTGGATCAATGCCAATTACTGCCGCGTAGCTGTTTTTGAAATCATTCGTCACCCCGAAACGAAGACTGTTCGTGATCTCCCAAGGAAGACTAGAGTGCATGCTGAGCTCGAGGAACTTCCCTGCAGGACCTCGTCGCGATGCGTCCAGCCTTTCAATCTCCGCGGAGCTCGCGACTAGCTCTCGACGCACTGCCTCACCGACCTCTATGGGTGCAGAAGGGCACAAGCTCAACATGGGGAGCAGCCCCCACCGAGCCTGCTTGTCTGTGTATACCACGCGCATGAGTATTAGTAAGTCGGGATAAAGCATCACGCAACACCTCAAACCTCCCTAAAGTTCTTGGCTTCGGACCTCAGTTGCTTCAGCCGTTGGGTGATATGCTTTCTCTGTTGGTAGTGAATGGCCGACTTCTTCAGTTTAGACTTTGCTTGTTTCAGGCTACTAATCTCCTTCTGGAGCGTACGCTGCGCTGCAACTCGCTCTTGCCGCTGCTTGCGCTGAGACAGTTCGACAGGATCAGCGTTCGCCTCCGTCGCCTCTTGCTTGGCAATGGCCCTCTTGAGTGCCCCAGGACGGTTACGCCTGCCTCCTTTGTTGATGCCGTATTTACCCATCAGCTCTAATTCCGACTTTTCACTGCATGGACTTCAATGCACTGCTTGACGAGGCGCGGTTTCGGGCTGAACAGAGAGCGGTGAACATGGCGGCTGCCGGCTGTGCCGACGACGATTTTGACTCTCTTTTTGGCTCATCAAAACGGAACAAGGAGAAATCCATCAGCAAAGCGCAGCGATTCTGTAACCGAATACGGCGATTCGACCCCACTGAGATTGATGAGCTGCTCTCCCAACTTACAGTACTGGACGTGTCGATGTACACCACGGAGATCGCCGACGCTCTCGGCCAGGTCCCGTTGAAGCAGCGCTTTGTGGGCAGCATGGTTATCCTTTGCTCTGCCCTTCACGCCGACGACAAATGCTTCGCGGGAATCCTGCGAGGAGTTTTATTAAAGTCTTTCAACGCACTGTCGCAGGAGGCGATGACGACGCTAATCCAGCAAGCGAAGGGCCATTCCGACGCCTTCGCTGCCGGAGATTCCGACTACGGTAGTGAGCTAGGTCCGGCGGTGTTCATCGCACTTCTGAACTCTCCCACTGCCGGCGAGACCGTGAACCGGCGCAAGGCGCTGCTTAGGCTGATGGTGGAGCTTTTCATGGTCAATGTGATCCCAGACAGGGCTGCCATTCTATCGTTCATCAAGGGGCTGTGCATGACAGCGGATGATATTGAAGCGCAGCTGGAGGCCCGCCGAGGTCTGAACTCTGTGGAGGCTGCAGCTGTGGCCAAAGTAATGCAGGCCCAAGCTATCAACATCCTATCTAGTCTCCTCTGTCGCTTTGTGGGCGTGTTGATTGGTAAATCGCGCTCCTTTGAGGCCGAGAAGCCTAACGAGCTTGTCCCTTGCCCGGCCCCGGCCGATTTGCAAACAACAGTTTCCAAGTACGTAGCCGAATTCGTAAAGGAGGCCGGACGCCGTCTGTTGACCAGCTTAGAACGCGCTCTTCTGGTGCAGGAGAAGGCCAACACCCAAGCGAAGCTCTACCGAGGCCGCATTTCCTCCGAGGGCGCCTCTAGACACCTTGGCATTACGAATTCCCGCACGCTCCTCGAGGCAGACCTTCGCTCCCTCGAGGACTGTCTGCACTTGGACCGTATAGAGGCAGACCCAATTGAAAACGAGTCACCGGTGACGCGGCTCCTGCCAGTGGTGGAAACCGAGCCGGAGGAGCCTCAGGAGGTGTCTCCTTGGGAGTCCGAGCAGGAAGCTACCTTCCACGAGGTGCTTCCGGACCTAGAGACCTGCGTTTCGCCTGCCTTCCTGCATCCCAGCAGAGAGCCAAAGGAAAAGGCTAAGGAGGAGGAGGAGGGCGAACTACCTACTGAAACTCCCTCACGACTGACGAATTATCTCACCAAGCTAAACAGTGTACTCGAATCGGACTATACCACTAGCACTAAGGAGCTTGACGCCGTGGTGCTAGACTTCTTCTTGCTGGGCCTCAACACCAAGGGCAACCGCAGGCGGCTGGCTGCATACCTCCTCGGGATCCGCCGTATCGACCTTCACTTTCTTCCAGGAGCCGCTCGCCTGCTAGCGGTGATGCGCGAGCACGCTCCTGACGTGGTCAACCAGGTGGTGGACGGCACTGTTGCCGAGTTCAAAGCACTCCTGCTAGAGAAGAACCAAGCCAAGGCTGAGGCGAAAATGAAGGTGTGTCGCATGCTGAGCGAACTGTGCAAGTTCCAACTGCTGCCGCTGGGCTTGGCAGTTGACCTGTTGCATGAGCTGCTGGATGACTTCACTGACGATCACGTCATCATGGCTTGTAGCATTCTGCAGTCGTGCGGTCGTTTCCTGTATCGCACCCGCGGTGTCAGTGAACGGCTAGGCATGCTGATATGGCGACTGAAGAAGCTATCGAAGGCACACAACGTCTCGGTGGACGTCGAGATTCTGGTGGAAGACGCACTCTACCGTTTGAAGGTCGTGAAGGACGGTCGGCGCGTGGTCGAGGAGACGGCCTTGCCGCCCGTGCATCGGTATGTGTGGCATCTCGTTTTGGACAAGCTCCTTTGTGACCAGGATGGAGAGATGGTGGAAGCGGTGCAACGCGAGCTGCTCCTACTAGACTGGAGCAACCCAGTAGACGTGAGGTTTGTCCAGCGGTGCTTACTGTCTCTAGACGAGCACATTCACTTCGACAAGCTGGACATTGTGGCTGAGCTGATAATGCGCCTGTCCAAAAGTAAGAACTGGTTCGTGGTTATGGTGGTGGACCAGTTCATGGAAGCTCTCCAGGCCTCACTCGAAAATCCAGATCCTCAGGAGAAACCAGCGCGATTCCGACTCGTAAAATTGCTGGGAGAACTTTTCAACTGGGGCGTCATCAGTTCGCGGGTGTTGCTAAACACCCTATACTACCTCATTGGATTTGGTGAAAAAACGTCCTACGCCACCTCCCATTACCAGACAGCCCACGACTTGGTGGCTGCTCGGAAGCGGATGCTCGAAGGGCAGAAGGCTGGCAAGGAGGACCTGGGCCAGAAGTTTCCGCACGTCTGCGCTGGCGAGGGCGTACCTGACGAATGTAACCGAGTGGCACTAGTGGCGCTGCTGCTCTCCGCGGTGCACGACAACAAAATCGTCCACAAGGGGCTTTGCGCCGTGCAGATCGATCGGTTTCTGCTCTTCTTCCAGCGGTTTGTACTGGTAGCCCAGATGTCCGACGACTACGACGTAAACCTTCAACGGCAGGTGGAAACAGCCATGCAACAGGTACGGCGTAAACGCCGACCTTTTGAGACGCTCGCGCAGCTAGACGCCTGCATTGAGCAGCGGCTGGCGTTCGAGGGCAACCTCCTTAACCTCGTTATGGAGGAGAACACTGTGGAGCTGGACGTGGAAGACGAGAGCACCACTGGCGAGGACAAGCCCGTCGACGAGGAGGAGGTCGTCGCGGAATCTGAGGTCGACGATGAGTGGGTCATGGGGAAATGCATCAGCAGGCTTCCTGAAGAAGAATCGTCCGAGGACGAGTCGTCGAGTAGCTCGGAGGACCTGGCTGCTTTAGAGTTTGACAGGGAGCTAAAGCGCATTACCAAGGAGTCCCTTGAGAACGCGCGGCTGCAGAACACCACATCTAGGTTTCAACTCCGGCAGCTACCCACTCCCCTTCTCGTTGCCAAGCAGTTGAAGTACACGGAATCGGGTGACACCGGTGAGCAGAGGATCAAGCTAGTAACGCGGAGGGGGCCCACGACTAAAATGCGCGTGCGCGAGCTCGTGGTTCCTCCAGCGTGTCCGTTGCTGACAGAACAGTGCCGAAAACCTCCTGGGAACGAGGAAGAGCACCGGCAACTGAAGCAGTACATTTTTGACGTTTTGGAGAGGAGAGACCAAGAAGCACGCGACGACCTCAAGAACGAGATTCTGGACAATCTGTACTATGGCTCCCAAGGAACCTCCTCCCCGAGCCCGCCTACCCATAGCCAACGTCGAGGCCGTAAGAGACGCAGGTAGAACAGCTGAGCAACATCCAAGACGTCTGAAGTGTCGAAACCGCATCCAAGACGTCTGAAGT